>NC_084555.2:4175000-4267500 GCF_033978685.3 Nerophis lumbriciformis
TCCACACGAACACAGAGTTTCAAAAACACATATTTGGGGTTAAAACAATCTCCATCCACACAAGTGCAGTTTCAAAAGCGTCTATGTCTACACACAAACGCATACACCTGCTGTCATGCACATTTTGTCCAATCAGAAGCCTGAAAAAAGCAGCAATATCTGACTTGGTGGCATTACACTTCCTATTAGGTTTATTTTGATATACTTTAGATGTACAATGACATGTGTATTATCTTTAAAACCTGCCTGCACGTACACACAGAATCCTAGGGAACATTATTAAAGAGCCAATTCACGCCTGTGCTGCTGAAACCCAACACTCATAGAATTATAACGTGTTCAGCAACATGGCGATGTAGTACATGTGCAGTGAAGTGTACATTATTTTCTAAAATCCGCGCACTAACGAAACTCTTTTGCATGTTTAAGTGCCTATACCTGGGGATAGGTTGATTGGCAACACTAAATTGGCCCTAGGGAGAGAATGTGAGTGTGAATGTTGTCTGTCTATAAAGTTAAAGTTAAAGTTAAAGTACCAATGATTGTCACACACACACTAGGTGTGGCGAGATTATTCTCTGCATTTGACCCATCACCCTTGATCACCCCCTGGGAGGTGAGGGGAGCAGTGGGCAGCAGCGGTGGCCGCGCCCGGGAATCATTTTGGTGATTTAACCCCCAATTCCAACCCTTGATGCTGAGTGCCAAGCAGGGAGGTAATGGGTCCCATCTTTATAGTCTTTGGTATGACTCGGCCGGGGTTTAAACTCACAACCTACCGATCTCAGGGCGGACACTCTAACCACTAAGCCACTGAGTAGGTGAACCTTTTTGAGCAACTTCAAATAAATGAATAAGGAAAAAATTTATAAAAAAAATTAACAAAAAAGCTCTCTGATAAAGTATGATAATGCATTAGAGCCCATTTGTTGACATTCAAATATGCCATTACAAAATAATAGACAACATACATTAGTAGTGTACTGTGCACATATGGGATTTTGCATTAACAATGCTAAGAACTTTGATGATTACAACAACGCAGTCAGTGAGTACCGTATTTTCCGCACTATAAGGCGCACCGGATTATTAGCCGCACCTTCTATGAATTACATATTTCATAATTTTGTCCACCAATAAGCCGCCCCGGACTATAAGCCGCGCCTACGCTGCGCTAAAGTGAATGTCAAAAAAACGCTGCGCTAAAGTGAATGTCAAAAAAACAGTCAGATAGTTCAGTCAAACTTTAATAATATATTGAAAACCAGCGTTCTAACAACTCTGTCCCAAAATGTACGCAAATGTGCAATCACAAACATAGTAAAATTCAAAATGGTGTAGAGCAATAAATAGCAACATAATGTTGCTCGAACGTTAATGTCACAACACACAAAATAAACATAGCGCTCACCTTCTGAAGTTATTCTTCATTCGTAAATCCTTCGAATTCTTCGTCTTCGGTGTCCGAATTGAAAAGTTGCGCAAGCGTGGGATCCAAAAATGGCCGGCTCCGCCTCGTCGAAGTCATCGGATTCAGTGTCGCTGTTGTTGTGCAGCAGTTCTGTGAATCCTGCCTTCCGGAAAGCTCGGACCACAGTTGTGACCGAAATATCTGCCCAGGCATTTACGATCCACTGGCAGATGTTGGCGTATGTCGACCGGCGCTATCTGCCCGTCTTAGTGAAGGTGTGTTCGCCTTCGGAGCTGTGTGAAAAAAGCCACCCGGCCTCTTCGCGTAAACTTCCCTTAACCACTCGCTCATCTTTTCTTCATCCATCCATCCCTTCGAGTTAGCTTTTATGATGACGCCGGCTGGAAAGGTCTCTTTTGGCAAGGTCTTCCTTTTGAATATCACCATGAGTGGAAGTTAGCATGGCAAGCTAGAACCACAGTGAAGGATGACTTCTCATTCCCTGTGGTGCGAATATTCACCGTACGTGCTCCCGTTCCACAGTGCAGTTCACAGGAATATCAGTTGCTGTGAAATACGGTAGTAATCCGTGTGCGGATGGAGAGATTGCGTCTTTTTATGAACCGGATCCTTGTCGCTTTGTAGGAGCCATTTTGTGGTCTTTACAGATGTAAACAGGAAATGAAACGTACGGTGATATCCGCGCGTTTTTTCTTCTTCTTCCGGGGGCGGGTAGAAGAAGAAGCGCTTCCTGTTCTATGGGGGCGGGTGCTTTCCTTGGCGGTTGCTTGCGTAGAAGAAGAAGCGCTTCCTGTTCTACCGGGAAAAAAGATGGCGGCTGTTTACCGAAGTTGCGAGATCGAAACTTTATGAAAATGAATCGTAATAAAGCGCACCGGGTTATAAGGCGCACTGTCAGCTTTTGAGAAAAATTGTGGTTTTTAGGTGCGCCTTATAGTGCGGAAAATACGGTAAGTTTGTTTTCAAGATAACAAGCCACTGTTGGAGTGCAAAAACTATAACATGTCAACATGTTCTGAGCTCAGACTTGCCCATGACTTTGGGTCCCATTTTTATAGTCTTTGGTATGACTCGGCCGGGGTTTGAACTCACAACCTACCGATCTCAGGGCGGACACTCTAACCACTAGGCCACTGAGTAGGTATCTGTGTTGGCCCTGCGATGAGGTGGCGACTTGTCCAGGGTGTACCCCACCTTCCGCCCGAATGCAGCTGAGATAGTCTCCAGCACACCCCGCAACCCCGGACAAGAAAAGCGGTAAAAAATGGATGGATGGATAAAGTGCACAGACGTGCGTGTACCGCTGCAAAACTCTTGTGGAATTATAAAGCATTTAATCATGGATATAGTGATATGGTACATGTGTAATGAAGTGTATATTGTCTAGGGATGTCCCGATCCAGGTTTTTGCACTTCCGATCCGATACCGATATTGTTTTTGCACTTCCGATCCGATACCGATACTGACCGATACCGATACTGACCGATAATGGCCTATCCGAGCATGTATTAAAGTTTAAAGTTATTTAGCCTACTTAGTTGTCAGAATCATGTTGAAAAGGGTTTTAGTACTCTTGATAACAACTAGCCAGCTGAATTAGGGGAGTTTGAATAATACACAATGGTTGGTAACAAGAAACTGACCTGTTTATTCAAGGATAAACACAAAATAGACAAAATTATACATGACAAACAGAAATTGCATCATTGAAACAAGGGCTGGGCGATATGGCCTTTTTTTAATATTGCGATATTTTAAGGCTATATTGCGATACACGATATATATCTCGATATTTTGCCTTAGCCTTGAATGAACACTTGATGCATATAATCACAGCAGTATGATGATTCTATGTGTTTTGATTGATTGATTGAGACTTTTATTAGTAGGTTGCACAGTGAAGTACATATTCCGTACAATTGACCACTAAATGGTAACACCCGAATAAGTTTTTCAACTTGTTTAAGTCGGGGTCCACTTAAATTGATTCATGATACAGATATATACTATCAGATATATACTATCATCATAATACAGTCATCACACACGATAATCACATTGAATTATTTACATTATTTATAATCCAGGGTGTGGAGGGGGGCGCCGGATGTAAGTGTCAAAAAGACAGCCAAAAGAGTTTGATATGAGAATAAATCTAAAGTTAAAATATAGGGTAGAAATGCACCCATTTGCAGGAAATGTAGTCTTGATTTTCAACATTTTCTTTCAAGGCTTGCATGTCTACATTAAAACATTCTTCTTCATACTGCATTAATATATGCTACTTTTAAACTTTCATGCAGAGAAGGAAATCACAACTAAAAAAATCACAAATTTTTTCATACGGTGTTGATCTGGACATTTTTTGCCTCGGCATTTTGATGGTGTGGACGTGTGGCACCGAACGGAGATAAGCGTCTCGACAGACGTTATAATATTTGAACAATGATGACGAAAACTGTTTTCTCTGTCGTGTCCATGTGTCGAAAATTGTTATGCGCTTATTTTTTTATTTGATTTTGTGCGTGGCATATAATTGCTATGCGCAGAGGACGTTTAAACGGCGCAATTGCACAAGCGCGCACTTTAGAGAGAACGTTGGTCACACGGCTGCGCTAGCATCACAGCTAACGTTAGCCATGCTGCTACCTCTCTGCTCGGGGAGGACGTATACGTATGTGACGTATGACGTGACAGTATGTGACGTATGACGTGACAGTATGTGACGTGTGTAAGAAGGTGCGCTTGCTGTCTGTGAGAAGCACAGACACAGAAAAAAGTGAGAAGAGCCTGTCGTGTAATGCCAGCAGCTAAAAGCAACTGCATGAGAATCCACAGACCTGTGGATGTGTTGAAGGTGTGCTGGAAAATGCGGAACGGAAATTAGGGAGCAGAAGAAAAGTGGAATGTACTATTTAAATAGGTGCGTTGGAAAACACGGAGCGGAGTTTTTTTTTAACTGCATCTGGATCGGCATTTTCCCATGCCTTGCCGATACGCATTTTTTTGCAAATATCGGCGGCCGATCCGATCCAAATATCGGATCGGGACATCCCTAATATTGTCTTTAACATCAGTACACACTACAAGGAGGACGCTATTTTTTAGTTGCTTGGTCGCTTTTTACGCGCGAGCACGGTCTACAAAAATGGACGCAAGACACGTAAGTTAACTTCATGATTTGTTTTAACTAAGGACTAAAAACATGAAATAATGTTGCACCTTTCTTATGACACACAACAAAAAGTCTTGCTCGTCAAAGTTGTTCCATCCGGTGGAGGTTCGACAGCGATCGTATCCAAAACAGCGGGTGTGTCGCAAAACCCATTTTGATGTGTCTTTCTATTAATATTGAGTGAAACCAGCTGCATGTTTACGTTCAAACATACATTAAGTCCTCTTATAATGTGTTTAAAGGTAGCAAGGCAGTGTTGTTGAGCTTGGAAATGGCAGCGCACAACCAAGTCTCCGTTTGTGCCGTGTACACGCATACGCTGAACGGAGAGTTTTTGGATCTCTACACTTTGGCCAGCGTTTGTAAAAGTTTGCGTTTTGAAAGACACAAGTATGCATCTGCGTGGGGACAAGAGGCCTAAACGCATTGATTGATTGATTGAAACTTTTATTAGTAGATTGCACAGTACAGTACATATTCCGTACAATTGACCACTAAATGGTAACACCCGAATACGTTTTTCAACGTAAATCAATTCATGGTACAAGTATATACTATCAGCATAGTACAGTCATCACACAAGTTAATCATCAGAGTATATACATTGAATTATTTACATTACCGTATTTTCCGCACTATAAGGCGCACCGGATTATTAACCGCACCTTCAATCAATTACATATTTCATAACTTTGTCCACCAATAAGCCGCCCCGGATTATAAGCCGCGCCTACGCTGCGCTAAAGGGAATGTCAAAAAAACAGTCAGATAGTTCAGTCAAACTTTAATAATATATTGAAAACCAGCGTTCTAACAACTCTGTCCCAAAATGTACGCAAATGTGCAATCACAAACATAGTAAAATTCAAAATGGTGTAGAGCAATAGTAACATAATGTTGCTCGAACGTTAATGTCACAACACACAAAATAAACATAGCGCTCACCTTCTGAAGTTATTCTTCATTCGTAAATCCTTCGAATTCTTCGTCTTCGGTGTCCGAATTGAAAAGTTGCGCAAGCGTGGTATCCAAAATGGCCGGTTCCGTCTCGTCGAAGTCATCGGGAGTCAGTGTCGCTGTTGTTCTGTGAATCCTGCCTTCCGGAAAGCTCGGACCACAGTTGTGACCGAAATATCTGCCCAGGCATTTACGATCCACTGGCAAATGTTGGCGTATGTCGTCCGGCGCTGTCTGCCCGTCTTAGTGAAGGTGTGTTCGCCTTCGGAGCTGTGTGAAAAAAGCCACCCGGCCTCTTCGCGTAAACTTCCCTTAACCACTCGCTCATCTTTTCTTCATCCATCCATCCCTTCGAGTTAGCTTTTATGATGACGCCGGCTGGAAAGGTCTCTTTTGGCAAGGTCTTCCTTTTGAATATCACCATGGGTGGAAGTTAGCATGGCAAGCTAGAACCACAGTGAAGGATGACTTCTCATTCCCTGTGGTGCGAATATTCACCGTACGTGCTCCCGTTCCACAGTGCGGTTCACAGGAATATCAGTTGCTGTGAAATACGGTAGTAATCCGTGTGCGGATGGAGAGATTGCGTCTTTTTATGAACCGGATCCTTTTCGCTTAGTAGGAGCCATTTTGTGGTCTTTACAGATGTAAACAGGAAATGAAACGTACGGTGATATCCGCGCGTTTTTTCTTCTTCTTCCGGGGGCGGGCGGTAGCTTACAGTAGAAGAAGAAGCGCTTCCTGTTCTATGGGGGCGGGTGCTTACCTTGGCGGTTGCTTGCGTAGAAGAAGAAGCGCTTCCTGTTCTACCGGGAAAAAAGATGGCGGCTGTTTACCGAAGTTGCGAGATCGAAACTTTATGAAAATGAATCGTAATAAAGCGCACCGGGTTATAAGGCGCACTGTTAGCTTTTGAGAAAATTTGTGGTTTTTAGGTGCGCCTTATAGTGCGGAAAATACGGTATTTACAATCCGGGGGGTGGGATGTGGGGGAAGGGAGGGTTCGGACGGTGGGGTTAGGTTTGGTTGATATCAGCACTTCAGTCATCAACAATTGCATCATCAGAGAAATGGACATTGAAACAGTGTAGGTCTGACTTGGTAGGATATGTACAGCGAGCAGTGAACATAGTGAGTTCAGAAAGCATAAGAACAAGTATATACATTTGATTATTTACATTTGATTATTTACAATCCGGGGAGGTGGGATGTGGAGGGGGTAGGGTGTTAGTCAAGAGTTGAAGTTGCCTGGAGGTGATAAGTATGCGTTTATTAAGTATCTGTGTTCGTGTAGACATGGCCTAACTAAAGTGATGTGGTGTCCACCCTCTTTTGACACGTGATCACACATGTGTAGATGCGCTGAGAGATAGGCATCTTTTCAAAAGTTAGTCTTTGATGCTTGCAAAGATCCCCTCCACTCACCTTAGTGCAAAATTGAACAAAGTAATTGGTGTAGTTTTGGTGGAACGCTGCAAACAGAAGTGAAACCCTAACACCTGGAAAATGAGTTAGCCTGTGCAGACTGAAGAGGAGAGGTCTGTAGGTGAAATATATTTGATCCAGCTATATGAATTATTCATACCTGCAAAGAAATGTGGAAACTGAATGCGCTCTGGGGTGTTGGGGGTTAGGGGGACTCTATACAGTCTATGAAGAAACGAAGCATTCTTCTATAGATCAGTGGTTCTTAAACTTTTTTCGCTCGGTACCCACCTCAGGAAAAACTTGGCTCTCCAAGTACCACCATAATGACCAACATTAAAATTCAGTAGCGCAGTAGGCCTAAGTAGTCATTAAGAATAAGGCAGAGGTTTTATTTTATAAGTATATTTGATATTTTTGGCCATTGTAATATTACACACAGTTTGAAGTGTTAGAATTTTTAATTAAGCGATTCTTTGACGTATTATTAGATCAGGGGTGTCAAACGTACGGCCCGCAGGCCAGATCAGGCCCGTGAACAGGTTTTATCCAGCCCGCGGTTTGCTTAGTGTAAAAATGAGCCGAAGTTTTTGAATGAAATAAACTGCTGTTTTAAATGTGTCCACTAGATGTCGCAATAGCAATTCTTTGTATATTTGTAGATTATGCTACATATGTAAAAAAAAATAAACCACATGATGAAAATGAGCAAACTACATAAATAACATCCTGTAATTAGATTTGTATGTTTTTTTTATCTTGAAAGATTGAAAATGAACACCAATGAGTTGACTGATGAACAGTATCACATCATTTATTCAGAAAGTATAAATAATGACAAATAATAATATATAACTATTAACCGCAACATGTAAGTGTAAAAAAAAACAACAACATTATGATTTGTACATTTTCAGAATGTGCTTGTTCTATTTTTAAACAAAGAAAACAATTTGAAGTTGTTTTAATTTTTAAGTTACCTGTCATGTCTGTGATCATGTTTTGTTTAGTTATGTTTTGCTTGGTTTTTGGACACTTTTTAGTTCTTGTCTTCATTCCCTTTGTCACCATAGTAACCACTAGTTTCACCTGGTTCACATCGTCATGTCACGCACCTGTCTCACGTTTTCACATTTTGAGTCACGCACCTGTTTTCACTAATCATGTCATCACTATTTAAGCCTGTCGTTGCCAGGCAGTCAGCCTGGCGACATCACTCTTGACACACTCCTGACACTCTGTTTCATGTTCATAGTCCATGCTGCCCTGGTCACGTCATCGCAAATATGTTTTGTTGATTAATGCCACAGTTAGTGTCTTTTGTTTTTTTGTCCATAGTTCTGCCTGTGTGCGAGTTTTTGTTTTTATAGCCAAGTTTTGTACTTCCGCCCTTGTGCGCACCTTTTGTTTATTCCTTTTTTGAGTGTTAAAATTAAATATGTATTCACCTTCACGCCATGTCCGGTCCAAATCATTTGCATCATGGGAAAACAAACCACGCCAAAGTCCAAATCGTGACATTACCGTGCCGTAATTTTACCAGTCCGGCCCACTTGGGAGGAGATTTTTCTCCATGTGGCCCCCGATCTAAAATGAGTTTGACACCCCTGTTTTAGATGGTACACGTACCACATTTTGAGAATCACTGATTTAGAGCGCGAGAACACTGCAACCCTTCTTTTTTCCTCCGGGAAAATCCTGTATTGATCCGAAATCTCCAATTTCATGAAAAAAATAAATCCTCTCACGTACGGTTGGCAGCCAGAGCGGTACAGTTTCAAGGCCATTCATTTCTCATATTCAATTCTCATATTTTGAAATGCAAATTGATATACCGATTGTTTGGTTAATCAAGTAACCCAATAAAACACACTTTTTAATAAGTTAGAGAAAATAATTCAAATAAACACAACATGTCCTGCTTGCCATAACCATCATTCTTTTGTTTTCCAGCTGAAGTTGTACTTGTAATGTATGACATTGAGATTTATATAGACAGTCGTCCCTCGTCACATCATGCTTCAAATATTGCGGCTTCATCAATTCACAGATTTTAGGGGGTTCATTTTTAAAGCATATTGTACACTTTTTTGGTCTTAAATTAGGCATTTTCAAGCATGCAGTTTAAAAATATAAATACTACAGCAGTATTGGCCACGGGAGGAGACCAAACCAATCAGAGTGTGCTGTTAAGTACCGTATTTTCCGCACTATAAGGCGCACCGGATTATTAGCCGCACCTTCAATGAATTACATATTTCATAACTTTGTCCACCAATAAGCCGCCCCGGATTATAAGCCGCGCCTACGCTGCGCTAAAGGGAATGTCAAAAAAACAGTCAGATAGTTCAGTCAAACTTTAATAATATATTGAAAACCAGCGTTCTAACAACTCTGTCCCAAAATGTACGCAAATGTGCAATCACAAACATAGTAAAATTCAAAATGGTGTAGAGCAATAGCAACATAATGTTGCTCGGACGTTAATGTCACAACACACAAAATAAACATAGCGCTCACCTTCTGAAGTTATTCTTCATTCGTAAATCCTTCGAATTCTTCGTCTTCGGTGTCCGAATTGAAAAGTTGCGCAAGCGTGGGATCCAAAAATAGCCGGCTCCGTCTCGTCGAAGTCATCGGATTCAGTGTCGCTGTTGTTGTGCAGCAGTTCTGTGAATCCTGCCTTCCGGAAAGCTCGGACCACAGTTGTGACCGAAATATCTGCCCAGGCATTTACGATCCACTGGCAAATGTTGGCGTATGTCGTCCGGCGCTGTCTGCCCGTCTTAGTGAAGGTGTGTTCGCCTTCGGAGCTGTGTGAAAAAAGCCACCCGGCCTCTTCGCGTAAACTTCCCTTAACCACTCGCTCATCTTTTCTTCATCCATCCATCCCTTCGAGTTAGCTTTTATGATGACGCCGGCTGGAAAGGTCTCTTTTGGCAAGGTCTTCCTTTTGAATATCACCATGGGTGGAAGTTAGCATGGCAAGCTAGAACCACAGTGAAGGATGACTTCTCATTCCCTGTGGTGCGAATATTCACCGTACGTGCTCCCGTTCCACAGTGCGGTTCACAGGAATATCAGTTGCTGTGAAATACGGTAGTAATCCGTGTGCGGATGGAGAGATTGCGTCTTTTTATGAACCGGATCCTTGTCGCTTAGTAGGAGCCATTTTGTGGTCTTTACAGATGTAAACAGGAAATGAAACGTACGGTGATATCCGCGCGTTTTTTCTTCTTCTTCCGGGGGCGGGTGGTTGCTTACAGTAGAAGAAGAAGCGCTTCCTGTTCTATGGGGGCGGGTGCTTTCCTTGGCGGTTGCTTGCGTAGAAGAAGAAGCGCTTCCTGTTCTACCGGGAAAAAAGATGGCGGCTGTTTACCGAAGTTGCGAGATCGAAACTTTATGAAAATGAATCGTAATAAAGCGCACCGGGTTATAAGGCGCACTGTCAGCTTTTGAGAAAAATTGTGGTTTTTAGGTGCGCCTTATAGTGCGGAAAATACGGTATCTTGGCCCCTGATTGGCTCAGCCTTAGGCAGTATTACTAGGTTGGATTGAAGAGTGTAAAGGTAACTACCGTATTTTTCGGACTATAAGTCGCAGTTTTTTTCATAGTTTGGCCGGGGGTACAACTTATACTCAGGAGCAACTTATGTGTGAAATTATTAACACATTACCGTAAAATATCAAATATTTTATATAGCTCATTGTTTGGTAAACGTATAGCATGTTCTATATGTTATAGTTATTTGAATGACTCTTACCATAATATGTTACGTTAACATACCAGTTGGTTATTTATGCCTCATATAACGTACACTTATTCAGCCTGTTGTTCACTATTCTTTATTTATTTTAAATTGCCTTTCAAATGTCTATTCTTGGTGTTGGCTTTTATCAAATACATTTCCCCAAAAAATACGACTTATACTCCAGTGCGACTTATATATGTTTTTTTTTCCTTCTTTATTATGCATTTTCGGCAGGTGCGACTTATACTCCGAAAATAGGGACGGCGTGGCGCAGTGGGAGAGTAGCCGTGCGCAACCCGAGGGTCCCTGGTTCAATTCCCACACCTAGTACCAACCTCGTCATGTCCGTTGTGTCCTGAGCAAGACACTTCACCCTTGCTCCTGATGGGTGCTGGTTAGCGCCTTGCATGGCAGCTCCCTCCATCAGTGTGTGAATGTGTGTGTGAATGGGTAAATGTGGAAGTAGTGTCAAAGCGCTTTGAGTACCTTGAAGGTAGAAAAGCGCTATACAAGTACAACCCATTTATCATTTTACATGGTTTTATTTTATTTCTAGAGGACTCTGATAAAGTTAAACATTTATTTAGAAGGTTGCAAGCAGTTTTTATGAGCTAGCTATGGAAATATTTGATTTAATGATTCCTATTTGAAGGAAATTAATTTATCAGCAACCAAATAAAAGGGATAAAGGAGGGACAACTGTGATGAAATAAAATGTAATTACCGTATTTTTCGGACTATAAGTCGCAGTTTTTTTCATAGTTTGGCCAGGGGTGCGACTTATACTCAGGAGCAACTTATGTGTGAAATTACTGACACATTACCGTAAAATATCAAATAATATTATTTAGCTCATTCACGTAAGAGACTAGACGTACAAGATTTTATCGGATTTAGCGATTAGGAGTGACAGATTGTTTGGTAAACGTATAGCATGTTCTATATGTTATAGTTATTTGAATGACTCTTACCATAATATGTTACGTTAACATACCAGTTGGTTATTTATGCCTCATATAACGTACACTTATTCAGCCTGTTGTTCACTATTCTTTATTTATTTTAAATTGCCTTTCAAATGTCTATTCTTGGTGTTGGGTTTTATCAAATAAATTTCCCCCAAAAATGTGACTTATACTCCAGTGCGACTTATATATGCTTTTTTCCTTCTTTATTATGCATTTTCGGCCGGTGCGATTTATACTCCAGAGCGACTTATACTCCAAAAAATACGGTATATTCATGTATTGTTCCTATAAATCAGGGGTGTCCTAAGTGTGCGGCCGCAATATTATTGGAATTAAGTCAAACAAAATACTAAAATGTAACAAAAAAAGAGCAAAAAGATCAACTTAAATAAGAACAAACAGAAGTGTTGATACTATTGCCGTAAATTCCGGACTATAAGCCGCTACTTTTTTCCTATGTTTTGAACCCTGCAGCTTATAAAACAGTGTGGCTAATTTATAGATTTTTCTTTGCCGACAAGCCAACACACTGATAAGGTGCGTTGTTGTGCTATCATTTGAACGATTTCGCTCACTGCAGGTGCTGCAGTGTCCTTCCATTTAGTCCTTTCAACCGCAAGTAGAATTATTGTTCAGTATTCTAGCCGTCTATAGCGGCTCTACTCAGATGGATTCTCCATTCATCACTCCAAGCAATGTTTGTAAGTTTTACAATATAACTTTAACTGTTTATACTTAGTAAACCGTCCCATGTGTTATGTCTGTAGGAGTGTTTTCATGCATATTTGTACGCGCTATCTGTACGTAATGAAGTTAGCGTCGTTAGCATTAGCTAATATGCTAATACGTTTACGAATGTCTGTGTAAGTATTTTTAACTTACAACGGCATTATGTTTGTATTGTTTCAGTTTCCTCAGTAAATTCACCAAAATGAGAGCTAGCTTCCACAGCTAGTGGGTCCATGACAATGACTTTGGTTTTGTGTGATCAGCCGTTTTACTGCTGTCTTTAAGGCATCGTTTGGAAACAATTAAGGTATATAAATTAAATTAATTAATTAATTAAAATCTTTTTGCCTAAATAACTCATTTCGCAATGTATATATTTGCAGCTCTTAGTCCGATATATGTTTAAAACATTTTCCCCTAAAAATCCGTAAAATATGGTAAAATTAATATGCTTCGTAACCTTATAACCTAAAACTGACACACAGTTTTTTCTTTAAATATATATGTCTAGTGTTAGCATTTATTTAAAATTTGTATTTATTACTTATTTATTATTATTTATATATTTTTTTAAATATCAAATGGCCCCTGCTTACGTTGCTTTTTCAGTGTGTGGCCCTTTGTGGAAATGGTTCGGACACTCCTGCAATAAATGCTAAAATAGGATATTCAAAATTATTAAAATCAAAAAGGCTTATTTTTGGGGTGTAAACATGGTCCAGTGATATCAGATGTCATAGGATAAGGGCTGTAACGATAAAAGGTATTAATAATAACCGCAGTAAAACTTCCAAAGGTTAGTATTACTGTTTTAAATTAAAATTATCAAAAAAACATGATTAATAACTGCACTTTGATTAAGTCACAGACTAACTGGTGCCATCTCGTTAGCAAAATGCTAACATGAAAACAAGAGACATTAACGTATTTCCCCATTAAAAAACAATATACGCCGATCTAAACTTTTATAAACACATTACTTTCTGAGCAACTAAAATATTAAATTGTGCACATTAATCCTACAAGCTGTGCTCACTTAGACACGAGTAATCATTCTATACTCAGTGGAATACGAGACGGAGGTGATTTTACGTTGCGTTCAAGGACTGCTAAACAGAGTAGGACACCACAAAGCCCGCCAGAAATAATAGAAAATAATAATATTTGTTAAACACTTTTCTTTAAATACATCTTAGAGTGCAACAGTACAAACCAATATTTAAAACAATAAAAGTTTAGCCATTAGAACAAATAAAATAGTAAGATTAAAACACTATCAGTGAAGCATAATAAACATAAAACATGCAAAATAATGGGTTTTCTGTAAGTGTTCATTCATTTTAGCTATTTAAAAAAATAACTTTGTCCAAAGGTGTCAGTGTGTGTGTAAGTACTTTGTGAGCACATTCAGAAATACCACGATAATAACGATAACCGTGATAATTTTGGTCATGATAACGTGATTTAAAAATGTTACATTCCAAGTTAAAATACAGTATATCACGCACACGACAACAATTGATAAACCTTTGGGCTTAAATGATCTCAGAAGCCACACAAGCCCACACATAGATATAAAGTTGAGCAGCCCAGGTCCCCTGACTGTTGCTGACACATCAAAGAGGCTTGTCCAGGAGGGAAGTCCGGGAAGTTCTGGGGAATCACGGGAGACAAAGGAAGCGATTAAGAGATAAGGATCAGTCTAAGATATGGCATTTCATCCTGGCCAGATCCGGTAGACACGCTCCATTCAGGGGAGGACGGACTTCATTGCATCTCATCCACATGTTTGAAAAGTCTAAAATGTGTCATTCAGCTTCGTTTGTCCACAAACGCCACAAACAGGAAGGGCGGCCTATTCTGCTTTAATTTGCCACTGCCCTTATTTATTTACTGTTAAACAGTATTTAGCAACACAATAGGGGTGAATTTGAGTGGGGAAAAAAACGCTCCTCTTTGTGGGCCCTAATTGCCTCGGCGTTGCCTTACGTCTCCGGTTTCGCGTTGTCGCTTTCAGACTGTATAGCTGGTGGCCAGCCAGGGTCCCACAATCTCCACCTGAGATCCGCATACAAAGAGTCAGCGTATGAACACACAGGGAGTTTGCAAATAAACACTGAAATCCAACTCTGCCGCGCGACAGACGTCAGCACGCCCTCTTGTCATTTACAACTGAGCATTATCTTTTGTAGTCAAGCCGTTCATTTCTTTCATCAGATTAATCATTTCTTGATTTAGATTAATCGTGATTAATTGCAGGAAATTACTGGCTTGCATTATTTAAATATATATATATAAATATATATTTTCAAGTATTTCTTATATATATATATATTATTTATATATATACATAATCCGTTCATGAATGAGTATATCCGTTCGGCCACCGTGTTCAATGGAGAAGACTGATCTACAAAATGTGCAGGCAGCATACCCCTTCCCCTTCGAGCTGTCCTGGATGAACCGAAATTATTTTTTTCCAATCATTTTGGAACTTGCAAGCGTACTTCTTCTTCTTACTCGTTGTCGCCATGTCTCTTCTTCGTTCTTCTGCTTCGTCTCGGTTACGTTTTTGGACATTACTACTTGCCGTAGTTTTGAAGCAATGCATGATGGGAATCCGGATGTTGTGTGTCACTGTCAGTGTATTAACGTGCCGGCTGGAATAAACAAACTCTGAGAAATAGCTCCGTGCCTGCCTACTTTATGGGTTATAGATAAACTTATGGATAACGGAGACATGTATAATAGTCTCCTTTTCAGGAGAGAGAGGACGCTAAAGGCAGTGCCTTTAAGGCACGCCCCCAATATTGTTGTCCGGGTGGAAATCGGGAGAAATTCGGGAGAATGGTTGCCCCGGGAGATTTTCGGGAGGGGCACTGAAAGTCGGGATTCTCCCGGGAAAATCGGGAGGGTTGGCAAGTATGGTTCTGTTGGGGTTTATTTTGAAGCAACATTTCCCTTTAAGCATATCGATCTCCTAACTCATTTTTCCGGAGTCAATTTATCAATCAAAATGTATCTATGAAGCCCTAAATCCCAAGTGTCTCAAAAGGCTTCACAAACCCGCGACATCCCCTGATCCAAACCCACATCCGGGCAAGGAAAAGTCGACAGACCCCAACCGGGGTAAAACTAAGAAACTTTGAGAAGGGACCGCACATGTAGGAATTCCGCTTCAGGGTGATAGGCTGCAATGGATGTCAAGTATTGAATTGTTAAATTAATAGATAATATGGGAGTTTAGCACATTGTGAAGCCAACATATAGTCATAGGGGGATCTTCTTTGGCTCCGACAGGTCAGCACACAGTTGTGCGTGGAAGAGTGGTCATCCCTGGTCACAATTCAAGTCAGCTGGCACCTTACCCAGACTGGTACCTCTACAGAAATTATCCGTGGCCACCTGTTATCCTTTCCCAGCAGGAGAGATGGGACAGAGCAGAAAAGCGATGTATACATTGACCTGATCACTGACCGTATAGCAGTCTTTCAAGGCATCCGTTGGCGGGTAATGTAAAGGAGCATGTGCCGTCAAAATAATTAGGTGATTTATTTGCGTTTGTACATGATTAAGGTGATATTTGTTGTGATTAATCACATGTGTTAATGTGATTAATATATTTATATATATATATACTGTGTATATATATATCAGTGACGTGCGGTGAGGTTGATGGCTGGTGAGGCACTGACTTCATCACAGTCAGATTTACAAACATATGAACCCTAAAGAGTATCTTATTCACCATTTGATTGGCAGCAGTTAACGGGTTATGTTTAAAAGCTCATACCAGCATTCTTCCCTGCTTGGCACTCAGCATCAAGGGTTGGAATTGGGGGTTAAATCACCAAAAATGATTCCCGGGCGCGGCGCCGCTGCTGCCCACTGCTCCCCTCACCTTCTGCCTCACCTGCCTCTAGTGACTGCAGTCACTGATATATGTATCAGTGCTGTGCCGTTAGGGCCTGCAAGGCCTTCTCTGCTGGCGCAACATAAATCATGATCATAGATTAATACATTAATTTTAATCTACTTTCCATAAAGTATTCATCATATTCTCTTCATGTCTTATTAGGCTCCAGTGTTGCTTGTTTTTCCGTTAGAGCTTTTATCCAGTCAGAATTCAGCCAGATTGTTGCCAGCGCTGGTATGAATTCTGCCCGGATAGACAGTTGACAGACAGTACCACGTAAGGTATGTTTTAAATGCTGATGCGGGTTCGTTGATTTTTAAATGTGCCGAAATATAGCCTGTTTTGCACACTGTTGAGGTGATTCAATTGCACCGTAGTGCACAAGTGTGTTTCTGTATAGCATTTCTCCAGCCGTGGTCATGTGGCGACATAAATTATGGTATTTTGAGGGGTATTTATTAAAGTTGGACTAAGAAGGACATCACTGAAGGGAAACGCATGGCACACCAGAGGTGGGACCAAGTCATTGTTTTGCAAGTCACAAGTAAGTCTCAAGTCTTTGCCCTCAAGTCCGAGTCAAGTCCCGAGTCAAGACAGGCAAGCCCCGAGTCAAGTCCAAAGTCAAGACTGGAAAGTCTCAAGTCAAGTCCTAAGTCCTGCATTTTGAGTTTCGAGTCCTTTCAAGTCCTTTTAACCACAGACTAATATATTAACACAGATTGTGTATGCTTTTCAAACGCTGTATTTATTTATTAAAACAAGTGCATTTTAAATTGCAGGAAAAAAAATTGTGCTGACATTGCACTTTATAATAGCACTATTAACCAGTCATTTTAAACATTAACTCATTCCTTTACAGAACAAACACATTGAAAAATAAAGTGCAAATGTACTTATTTGTACAAAAGTGTTAACATTGAAAAAACATGACATATACGTGAACATAACAAAAAAGTTGTACTTTTTATATGTCAGGGCCCTATGCTGCATTGCATTTGCAAAAGACCAAATTAGCCAAGAGTCTGTCAGTCATTTGTGCACGATGGGGGCGTAGTATGATGCCACCATGGCTGAAAACTCGCTCCACTGGAGCACTGGAGGCAGGCACTGCCAAGACTCTCATGGCCACTCGGAACAGTGAAGGAAGAGTCTTCATGTTCAATGCCCAGAACAAAAGGGGAGAGAGAGTTGTTTTGGGTTGGTGCACTACTTGTAAGTGTATCTTGTGTTTTTTATGTTGATTTAATTAAAAAAAGAAAAAAAAATATATATTTCTTGTTCGGCCCGATACCAATCGATCCACGGACCAGTACCGGGCCGCGGCCCGGTGGTTGGGGACCACTGAGGTAAACAACCAACAGTATGTCAGAAAGCTAGCTAAAACGGTACACATATTCATAATATAGTATACATTTTAACTGACCTTTATTTTACTATTTTTGTCTTTTTTTAGGTGGCTAAAATACGCGGTGCTGCTGACCGCCGTCTAACGTTACGTGTGATATATTGACTAACGTAACCCTGCTTAAAAAAAATCACTGAACAAAAAGTATGAATAAGGTAGTGAACTGCGACAGATTCCCGTGTTTGCAATAACGTTATAACGTTAGCAGTGAGTTTACAGCCTCACTGATTTAACTACACAGCAAATAAAAGTCACGTTACTTAGCCAATAAACGTTATCTTACATTCAAAACTTACCGTTCTTTGTGCAACTTCAAATGCCGGACGAAGTTGGAAGTTGTTGCCTCTCCATCAGTAATTTTCGAACCGCATGTGTTGCATACTGCAAACCGTTTTGTGTTGACCACCTCGTAATTTTTATACCCAAACGAAATTATTTTAGGTATCATTTTTTGTTCACTGGCGTGTGGTTTGGACATGTCTTCTTCGTTGGTTGTCCTGCAATTTGATTGGATGAATGCTGTGTGATGAAAACAAAGTAGATCTAATTTGATTGGCTGTTGTACTGAGAGCACACCAGCTGACACACGCAACGCTGATAGACAAGTACACAATGAAAAATACGGAGCGCTCCCGAATAACTTTTTCATCTTTGGGTTTTGGGGAAAGTAGCAAGTCATGTCAAGTCATGTCAATTCAAAAGGCTCAAGTCCAAGTGAAGTCACAAGTCATTGATGTTAAAGTCTAAGTCGAGTTGCAAGTCTTTTTACATTTTGTCAAGTCGAGTCTAAAGTCATCAAATTCATGACTCGAGTCTGACTCGAGTCCAAGTCATGTGACTCGAGTCCACACCTCTGTGGCACACATACCGTATTTTTCGGACTATAAGTCGCAATTTTTTTCATAGTTTGGCCGGGCTCCAGTGCGACTTATATATGTTTTTTTCCTTCTTTATTATGCATTTTCGGCAGGTGCGACTTATACTACGGTGCGACTTATACTACGGTGCGACTTATACTCCGAAAAATACGGTACATATATTTATCATTTATCATTACATTTAAAACTAAGTGCTTCCATAACTCTACTGGCTGTTTTTTGTTTTGTTTTGTGTTTCAAACCATTTCCATGTTATATAGCGAAAAATTAATTTTTATGGACACCACAAAGATGAAAAATGTTTGTCCATGACTGTACTTCCGCTGCCTTGATAAATCAAAGTTGATGATGACGGTTATTTTGTGTGCAGCTACAGTTAGTGCTGGAAGGCACACCTGTTGTGGAGTGGAAAAGGGCGAGCGCTCTAAACTCAGGCCAAAGCAGCCATCTTTTCATTAGCCGTAACTAATGAAACCGCACAGGGTGGGAAGCAGGAAAAAAAAGAAAGAAAGACCTACTGCGGTGGACACCCTGCCCTTGCCCGAAATTACACCAGAGACTCGCCTTCACAAAAGAAGCAAATTCCGTCTACGTAGCGACAGAAACACTTGATACCAAATTGAAAAATCCCTGCCCCCAAAGTGGAAATTTCCACCCCTATGAAGGGCGGGTTAATCATATACAGTAGTGCAGTGGTTCTCAAACTATTTTTTTTTACCAAGTAAAAACTTGGCTCTCCAAGTACCACCATAACGACTAAAATCAAAATACAGTAGCGTATGTAGGCCTAAGTATTTATTAAAAACAAGGCAGAGGTTTTATTTATTTATATTTAATATTTTTGGCCACTGTAACATTTAGGGTTGTACGGTATACCGTACTAACAAAGTACCGCGGTACTAATGAATTAAATACGGTACTATTCTGCCTCTCAGAAATACCGTTTTGTTTTTTTCAACGGACATTACGGCGCGCCCCAGCCATGTTGTGACATTGCTGCAGCAGAGGTGCATGTTCGGCAACGCACACGTACGGATTACTTACAAACAGATACAGTGTGAATACATAATAGACAGAATAGATGCATTTGGGCTTAAAAACAAATGATAAAGATGAAGCTATAAACGCTGAAGCGCCGCTCTACAAGAGGTTCTTTAAAACATAGCTAGCTAGCAGCTAACGTCTATCCGCAGTCGGTTGTGTTTTAGCTGCTTCTATATCATTAATCCTCGCCTCCATGGTGACAAATAAAATATGTTTCCTACAAGTATTATCCCTGCAGGATGAGGAAAAGCTAAACATGTTTCACTACACACCGTAGGAGGAGACAATAGCTCACCGATAACAGCAAGCTGACGCTCCTCAATGTAAACAAATTGGTGTATACCGTATTTTCCGCACTATAAGGCGCACCTAAAAACCACAAATTTTCTCAAAAGCTAACAGTGCGCCTTATAACCCGGTGCGCTTTATTACGATTCATTTTCATAAAGTTTCGATCTCGCAACTTCGGTAAACAGCCGCCATCTTTTTTCCCGGTAGAACAGGAAGCGCTTCTTCTTCTACGCAAGCAACCGCCAAGGTAAGCACCCGCCCCCATAGAACAGGAAGCGCTTCTTCTTCTACTGTAAGCTACCGCCCGCCCCCGGAAGAAGAAGAAAAAACGCGCGGATATCACCGTACGTTTCATTTCCTGTTTACATCTGTAAAGACCACAAAATGGCTCCTACTAAGCGATCCGGTTCATAAAAAGACGCAATCTCTCCATCCGCAGACGGATTACTACCGTATTTCACAGCAACTGATATTCCTGTGAACCGCACTGTGGAACGGGAGCACGTACGGTGAATATTCGCACCACAGGGAATGAGAAGTCACCCTTCACTGTGGTTCTAGCTTGCCATGCTAACTTCCACCCATGGTGATATTCAAAAGGAAGACCTTGCCAAAAGAGACCTTTCCAGCCGGCGTCATCATAAAAGCTAACTCGAAGGGATGGATGGATGAAGAAAAGATGAGCGAGTGGTTAAGGGAAGTTTACGCGAAGAGGCCGGGTGGCTTTTTTCACACAGCTCCGAAGGCGAACACACCTTCACTAAGACGGGCAGACAGCGCCGGACGACATACGCCAACATTTGCCAGTGGATCGTAAATGCCTGGGCAGATATTTCGGTCACAACTGTGGTCCGAGCTTTCCGGAAGGCAGGATTCACAGAACAACAGCGACACTGACTCCCGATGACTTCGACGAGACGGAACCGGCCATTTTGGATACCACGCTTGCGCAACTTTTCAATTCGGACACCGAAGACGAAGAATTCGAAGGATTTACGAATGAAGAATAACTTCAGAAGGTGAGCGCTATGTTTATTTTGTGTGTTGTGACATTAACGTTCGAGCAACATTATGTTACTATTGCTCTACACCATTTTGAATTTTACTATGTTTGTGATTGCACATTTGCGTACATTTTGGGACAGAGTTGTTAGAACGCTGGTTTTCAATATATTATTAAAGTTTGACTGAACTATCTGACTGTTTTTTTGACATTCACTTTAGCGCAGCGTTTTTTTGACATTCACTTTAGCGCAGCGTAGGCGCGGCTTATAGTCCGGGGCGGCTTATTGGTGGACAAAATTATGAAATATGTAATTCATAGAAGGTGCGGCTAATAATCCGGTGCGCCTTATAGTGCGGAAAATACGGTACATTGACTGTAACGATACCAAGTACAGGAGCCGTATCTAGTCGATACTACAATGATTACATCGCTAATTTTTATTATCACAAATACTTTTGTGATTTTTTTTATTGTTTATAAAGTCTGGAAATATGTCCCTGGAAACTGGAGAACTTCATTTATGACCAATGTAAGATCTTGTAATTACTTAATATTGGATTGACACCAAAATGTGTAGTATCACCTAAAACTAATGTAAAGTATCCAAACAACAAACGAGTGCGTGCTTTTTACATTTGAACAGACAGATAATGTTAAAACATAAAGTAACCAGATATTAACAGTAAATGAACAAGTAGATTAAAGGCCTACTGAAACCCACTACTACCGACCACACAGTCTGATAGTTTATATATCAATGATGAAATCTTAACATTGCAACACATGCCAATACGGCATGTGTTGCAACCCTAAATGTTAACTTATAAAGTGCAATTTTAAATTTCCTGCGAAACTTCCGGTTGAAAACGTCTAGGTATGATGACGTATGCGCGTGACGTCGATGGTTGAAACGGAAGTATTGGGACGCCATTGTATCCAATACAAAAAGTTCAGTTTTCATCTCAAAATTCCACAGTATTCTGGACATCTGTGTTGGTGAATCTTTTGCAATTTGTTTAATGAACAATGGAGACTGCAAAGAAGAAAGCTGTAGATGCGATCGGTGTATTAGCACCTGGCTACAGCAACACAACCAGGAGGACTTTGACTTGGATAGCAGACACGCTATCCGACGCTAGCCGCCGACCGCATCGATGATCGGGTGAAGTCCTTCGTTGCTCTGTCGATCGCTGGAACGCAGGTGAGCTTCGGTGTTGATGAGCAGATGAGGGTTGGCGTAGGTGGAGAGCTAATGTTTTTAATCATAGCTCTGTCGAGGTCCGTAGCTAAGTTAGATTCAATGGCGTCGTTAGCAACAGCATTGTTAAGCTTCACCAGGCTGGAAAGCATTAACCGTTTAGTTACAGGTCCATGGTTTAATAGTATTGTTGATTTTCTGTCTATCCTTCCAGTCAGGGGTTTATTTCTTTTGTTTCTATCTGCAGTTAAGCCCGATGCTATCACGTTAGCTCCGTAGCTAAAGTGCTTCACCGATGTATTGTCGTGGAGATAAAAGTCACTGTGAATGTCCATTTCGCGTTCTCGACTCTCATTTTCAAGAGGATATAGTATCCGAGGTGGTTTAAAATACAAATCCGTGATCCACAATAGAAAAAGGAGAGAGTGTGGAATCCAATGAGCCCTTGTACCTAAGTTACGGTCAGAGCGAAAAAAGATGCGTCCTGCACTGCACTCTAATACTTAACTCTCACGTTCCTCATCCACGAATCTTTCATCCTGGCTCAAATTAATGGGGTGATCGTCGCTTTCTCGGTCCCAATCGCTCTCGCTGCTGGTGTAAACAATGGGGAAATGTGAGGAGACTTTCAACTTGTGACGTCACGCTACTTCCGGTACAGGCAAGGCTTTTTTTTATCAGCGACCAAAAGTTGCGAACTTTATCGTCGTTGTTCTATACTAAATCCTTTCAGCAAAAATATGGCAATATCGCGAAATGATCAAGTATGACACATAGAATGGATCTGCTATCCCTGTTTAAATTAAAAAAAATAATTTCAGCAGGCTTTTAATAACCTTTTTTTTTTACCACTCGTCCCTCATAATTGTGACAAAACAATATCAATCATCAATCAATCTTTATTTATATAGCCCTAAATCACAAGTGTCTCAAAGGGCTGCACAAGCCACAACGACATCCTCGGTACAAAGCCCACATACGGGCAAGGAAAAACTCACCCCAGTGGGACGTCGATGTGAATGACTATGAGAAACCTTGGAGAGGACCGCATATGTGGGTAACCCCCCCCCTCTAGGGGAGACCGAAAGCAATGGATGTCGAGTGGGTCTGACATAATATTGTGAGAGTCCAGTCCATAGTGGATCCAACATAATAGTAAGAGTCCAGTCCATAGTGGGGCCAGCAGGACACCATCCCGAGCGGAGACGGGTCAGCAGCGTAGAGATGTTCCCAGCCGATGCACAGGCGAGCGGTCCACCCCGGGTCCCGACTCTGGACAGCCAGCACTTCATCCATGGCCACCGGACCTGTGCCCCCCCCCCCCCCCCTCAAGGAAAAGGGGAGCAGAGGAGAAAAGAAAAGAAACGGCAGATCAACTGGTCTAACAGGGGGGCTATTTAAAGGCTAGAGTATACAAATGAGTTTTAAGATGGGACTTAAATGCTTCTACTGAGGTAGCATCTCTAATTGTTACCGGGAGGGCATTCCATAGTACTGGAGCCCGAATAGAAAACGCTCTATAGCCCGCAGACTTTTTTTGGGCTCTGGGAATCACTAATAAGCCGGAGTTCTTTGAACGCAGATTTCTTGCCGGGACATATGGTACAATGCAATCGACAAGATAGGACGGAGCTAGACCGTGTAGTATTTTATACGTAAGTAGTAAAACCTTAAAGTCACTTCTTAAGTGCACAGGAAGCCAGTGCAGGTGAGCCAGTATAGGCGTAATATGATCAAACTTTCTTGTTCTTGTCAAAAGTCTAGCAGCCGCATTTTGTACCAACTGTAATTTTTTAATGCTAGACATAGGGAGCCCCGAAAATAATACGTTACAATAGTCGAGACGAGACGTAACGAACGCATGAATAATGATCTCAGCGTCGCTAGTGGATAAAATAGAACGAATTTTAGCGATATTACGGAGATGAAAGAAGGCCGTTTTAGTAACACTCTTAATGTGTGACTCAAAGGAGAGAGTTGGGTGGAAGATAATACCCAGATTCTTTACTGATTCGCCTTGTGTAATTGTTTGGTTGTCAAATGTTAAGGTGGTATTATTAAATAAATGTCGGTGTTTAGCAGGACCGATAATCAGCATTTCCGTTTTCTTGGCGTTGAGTTGCAAGAAGTTAGCGGACATCCATTGTTTAATTTCATTAAGACACGCCTCCAGCTGACTACAATCCGGCGTGTTGGTCAGCTTTAGGGGCATGTAGAGTTGGGTGTCATCAGCATAACAATGAAAGCTAACACCGTATTTGCGTATGATGTCGCCTAGCGGCAGCATGTCAATACTAAAGAGTGCAGGGCCAAGAACCGAACCCTGAGGAACTCCGCACGTTACCTTAACATAGTCCGAGGTCACATTATTATGGGAGACGCATTGCATCCTGTCAGTAAGATAAGAGTTAAACCACGACAAAGCTAAGTCTGACATACCAATACGTGTTTTGATACGCTCTAATAAAATATTATGATCGACGGTATCGAAAGCAGCGCTAAGATCAAGAAGCAGCAACATAGATGACGCATCAGAATCCATCGTTAGCAGTAGATCATTAGTCATTTTTGCGAGGGCTGTCTCCGTAGAGTGATTTGCCCTGAAACCGGATTGAAAAGGTTCACAGAGATTGTTAGACACTAAGTGTTCATTTAGCTGCTGTGCGACAATTTTTTTCGAGGATTTTCGAAATAAAGGGAAGGTGGATTGGGAAATGATTACTGCATACGTCAGCAACCAAGTTAGAAGCCTTGGTTTGCTTACTTACTTACTACTAAAATAGTTGTTGTCTAGAATAAATAAATGATAAATGGGTTATAATTGTATAGCGCTTTTCTACCTTCAAGGTACTCAAAGCGCTTTGACAGTATTTCCACATTCACCCATTCACACACACATTCACACACTGATGGCGGGAGCTGCCATGCAAGGCGCTAACCAGCAGCCATCAGGAGCAAGGGGTGAAGTGTCTTGCCCAATGACACAACGGATGTGACTAGGATGGTAGAAGGTGGGGATGTTAACTATCATATGTTATGACCAGAGGTGGGTAGTAACGCGCTACATTTACTCCGTTACATCTACTTGAGTAACTTTTGGGATAAATTGTACTTCTAAGAGTAGTTTTAATGCAACATACTTTTACTTTTACTTAAGTATATTTATAGAGAAGGAACGCTACTTTTACTCCGCTACTTTTATCTACATTCAGCTCGCTACTCGCTACTAATTTTTATCGGTCTGTTAATGCACGCTTTGTTTGTTTTGGTCTGTCAGACAGACCTTCATAGTGCCTGCCTTACTGGTGACGTTTCACTTCGTTCCACCAATCAGATGCAGTCACTGGTGACGTTGGACCAATCAAACAGAGACAGGTGGTCACATGACCTGACTTAAACAAGTTGAAAAACTTATTGGGGTGTTACCATTTAGTGGTCAATTGTACGGAATGTGTACTGTACTGTGCAATCTAATAATAAAAGTTCCAATCAATCAATCAAAAGTGTGAAGGAAAAAATATACTTTTTTTTTTTTCAACCGTACATCCCGTCAAAAGCCTCAAGACTGACCGCACATGAGGACGTTCCTGTCTTCACAATAAAAGTGCCGCTCCATCGCGCCTGCGCTTTCAAAACAAGTGTCTCCGAAAGCCAGCGCAAACAAGCTAGCAAGCTACGGAGTTTGACGCCAATATATTTCTTGTAAAGTGTATAAAAACGAATATGGAAGCTGGACAAACAGGATGCCAAAAACCCACCACTTTCATGTGGTATTAGACAGAAAGGAGGAACTTTTCTTCTCCTCCATTTGAAAACGTGGACATTATCATCACTACTGTCTGATTACAATCAATGCAAGTCATCAGAATCAGGTAATACACCAACTTATATTCTAGTCTTCATTAAAGAAAGGAATCTATATGTTAAACATGCATGTATATTCATTAAAACACCTTTAACATGTAAACAAAAACAGCAAAATAAATACATATAAATGATATACTGTATATATCAATGTATATATATATATATATATATATATATATGAGTGTGTATGTTTCTCATCAGTTACTCAGTACTTGAGTAGTTTTTTCACAACATACTTTTTACTTTTACTCAAGTAAATATTTGGGTGACTACTCCTTACTTTTACTTGAGTAATAAATCTCTAAAGTAACAGTACTCTTACTTGAGTACAATTTCTGGCTACTCTACCCACCTCTGGTTATGACAACATTCTTCTTTGATTGCACTAAGAAACATATGCTTAATGTATCATAAGATTTTCTGTTAAAATAAAGCCAATATTTTTTTGTTGTTGTCCCCTTTATTTTGAAAAGTATCAATGTATCGAGATACATGTTGGTACATGTACCAAAATATTGGTATCGGGACAACACAAGTAACATTACACACAGTTTGAACAGTAACACTGTGTTTAAATATATCAAAATAAAACACTGTACTTTGATCAAGTGATTCTTTGACGTACCACTAGATGGAGCCTGCGTACTATTAGTGGTACACGTACCACAGTTTGAGAATCCCTGCCATGGTGTAAAACCCCCACAGCCTTCCAATTCTTGCACTGTTTTGGGGAACTGTTGTGAAAGTGGTGTGTGTGTGTCCATTTTGTTATGAGCTGTTTAAAAAGCATAATGTTTAATAAACATTTGCATGAATCAAGCAATTTGCCCAGTCCAATGTTGGGTGTACATTTTAATAAGGTACACTTATTAAAGATAAAACAACTTATATTTGCGATTAATTATGAGTTAACAATTGACATCATTCGATTAATCGCGATAAAAAAATAATGGTTTAATAGCCCTAATTATTAGATATTACACCAATTTATTTTGTCACATATAACAAAAAGCTGAGAAATGAATGTTTTGTTCAGATAGCTTAGCACAAATTGACCTACATTTGATTGGTTTTAGCATTTTTAAAGTGGCCATCCTGGTCTTCTGTCAGAAGGAAGGCTGGTGCAACCTCGCCTTCTTCCTACTATCTTCACTTATGGTCATGAGCTTTGGGTTGTGACCGAAAGGACAACATCACGGGTACAAGCGGTCAAAATGAGTATTCTCCATCAGGTGGCTGGGATCTCCTTTAGTGATAGGCTGAGAATCTCTGTCAATCGGGAGGAGCTCAGAGTAAAGCCACAGAGGAGCCAGATGAGGTGGTTCGTGCATCTACCGTATTTTCCGCACTATAAGGCGCACCTAAAAACCACAAATTTTCTCAAAAGCTAACAGTGCGCCTTATAACCCGGTGCGCTTTATTACGATTCATTTTCATAAAGTTTCGATCTCGCAACTTCGGTAAACAGCCGCCATCTTTTTTCCCGGTAGAACAGGAAGCGCTTCTTCTTCTACGCAAGCAACCGCCAAGGTAAGCACCCGCCCCCATAGAACAGGAAGCGCTACCGCCCGCCCCCGGAAGAAAAAGAAGCGCGCGGATATTTCGTTTCATTTCCTTTGTGTGTTTACATCTGTAAAGACCAGACTACAAAATGGCTCCTACTAAGCGACACGCTTATAACGCAGAATTTAAACTTAAGGCAATAAGTCATGCCGAAGAACACGGAAATAGAGCAGCAGCAAGAGAATATAACATAAATGAATCAATGGTGCGTAGGTGGAGGAAGCAAGAAGATGACCTGCGCCAGGTAAAGAAGACAAAACAGAGTTTCCGAGGGAACAAAGCAAGATGGCAACTGTTGGAGGACGAACTCGAACAGTGGGTTGTTGAGCAGAGAGCAGCAAGCAGAAGTGTCAGCACCATCACTATTCGAATGAAGGCAACAACGCTAGCAAGCGAACTTCACCTGGATGATTTTAAAGGTGGTGCTTCTTGGTGTTTCCGGTTTATGAAAAGACGCAATCTCTCCATCCGCACACGGACCACTATTTCACAGCAACTGCCTAACGACTTTAAAGAAAAGCTGGCTACTTTCCGTGCATATTGTAAAAACAAGATAGCGGAAAAAAAGATCCGGCCAGAGAACATTATCAACATGGACGAGGTTCCACTGACTTTTGATATTCCTGTGAACCGCACTGTTGATACAACGGGAGCACGTACGGTGAATATTCGCACCACAGGGAATGAGAAGTCGTCCTTCACTGTGGTTCCAGCTTGCCATGCTAATGGCCAGAAACTTCCTCCCATGGTGATATTCAAAAGGAAGACCTTGCCAAAAGAGACCTTTCCAGCCGGCGTCATCATAAAAGCTAACTCGAAGGGATGGATGGATGAAGAAAAGATGAGCGAGTGGTTAAGGGAAGTTTACGCGAAGAGGCCGGGTGGCTTTTTTCACACAGCTCCGTCCATGTTGATATACGGCTCTATGCGCGCCCACATCACAGATGGTGTCAAAAAACAAGTGAAGCACACAAATACAACACTCGCCGTCATTCCGGGTGGATTAACCAAAGAACTCCAACCGCTGGATATTGGTGTCAACAGGGCATTCAAATCACGACTGCGAACGGCGTGGGAACAATGGATGACCGAAGGCGAACACACCTTCACTAAGACGGGCAGACAGCGCCGGACGACATACGCCAACATTTGCCAGTGGATCGTAAATGCCTGGGCAGATATTTCGGTCACAACTGTGGTCCGAGCTTTCCGGAAGGCAGGATTCACAGAACTACTGGACAACAACAGCGACACTGACTCCGATGACTTCGAAGAGACGGAGCCGGCCATTTTGGAACCCACGCTTGCGCAACTTTGCAATTCGGACACCGAAGACGAAGAATTCGAAGGATTTACCGGTACGAATGAAGAATAACTTCAGAAAGTGAGCGCTATGTTTATTTTGTGTGTTGTGACATTAACGTTCGAGCAACATTATGTTGCTATTGCTCTACACCATTTTGAATTTTACTATGTTTGTGATTGCACATTTGTACATTTTGGGACAGAGTTGTTAGAACGCTGGTTTTCAATATATTATTAAAGTTTGACTGAACTATCTGACTGTTTTTTTGACATTCACTTTAGCGCAGCGTAGGCGCGGCTTATAGTCCGGGGCGGCTTATTGGTGGACAAAGTTATGAAATATGTAATTCATTGAAGGTGCGGCTAATAATCCGGTGCGCCTTATAGTGCGGAAAATACGGTAGTCAGAATGCCCCCGAACGCCTCCGTGGGGAGGTGATTAGGGCTTGTTCGACCGTTAGGAGACTACAGGACACGTCACGGCTGCGTTGCTTAACTGCCACGCTGGCAAACTTGTTCTGTTTTTATTTAAGTCAATATGTCTGGATCCATGGGTTACCAAGGATTTCCACTGACCGAATTTACCGTTGGAGGCCGCCACCCTCTGTCGTCCGGTAATCCCCACCACCGTTTTGTTGCGGCTCCGTCGTGCAGAGAAATAGCGCAGACTTTTACCGGATCTCGCACACCTGTGCACATTCACGTGATGAGGGAAGTACCGTGTTTTTCGGAGTATAAGTCGCACCGGAGTATAAGTCGCACCTGCCGAAAATGCATTATAAAGAAGGGAAAAAACATATATAAGTCACACTGGAGCCCGGCCAAACTATCAATCAATCAATCAATCAATCAATGTTTATTTATATAGCCCTAACTCACAAGTGTCTCAAAGGGCTGCACAAGCCACAACGACATCCTCGGTACAAAGCCCACATAAGGGCAAGGAAAAACTCACCCCAGTGGGACGTCGATGACACTATGAAAAAAACTGCGACTTATAGTCCGAACAATACGGTAGTAATTAAGCAAACCACAAAATGTTTAGTCTGTCCTTCCAGAGAAGCCGAAGCAGATAAACTTGGTCCTACCTTGATAAACCACTTAATTTTTTTTCAACAAACAACAATACAACAGTAACATCATCCCTGGCAAGTGTGTCACACAACCACTCCTCTGCTTTCCCGTCCTCTGTATCAGCTGATATTTGACACAGACCCCCATTTGCCGTTTAGCTGCCCAGGATATGCCTGTACATTATTCTTTAATTTTGAACCTCCAGAACCAGCATGTCCTTATCCATTTGTGGATCAAATTAAGTCTGTAAACCTTTGACAAGTTGACGTCATGTCCCTCACCTCCTATTAGGACCTTTCCAAGTATAACATGATTTGCCTTGAAAACAGGGTATTTTCATGTTGAAAGTAAACTTGATACTTTATTTTGTTTTTGTGCATAACTTCCTGTCCAACACTAGCAGATTTTAGCTAAATTGAACGGATTTGTTGCGTCGGCGACAAAAATAGAAGCTCTGAAAATATTTAGCGCTGGAATGCAGAACGGCAACGGTATGTCGGTGACATTCCGCGGGCGGTGGAAACGGACACACTGACTTTATTATAAATGGAATGAGTCGGCCGGTGCGCATATGCCGGTCGTCGTCTGTTTCGGATTCAGTGGAAATCCGGGTTCAAATATATGCATAGCTTCTACTTGTCATGTCTGTGTGATCATGTTTTGTTTTGGTTATGTTCGGTTTTGTTTTTGGACTCTTTGTGCACTCTTGTTTGTTTTGTTTCCATGACAACCCATTAGTTTTCACCTGTCCTCATGTCACGCACCTGATTCATTTGGACTCACACACCTGTCATCAATCATGTTCAAGACTATTTAAGCCGATAGTTGCCAGGAAGTCAGCCTGGCGACATTAACTCTGTTTGACTTCTCCTACCCATGTTACCCATGCTACCATAGTTTCATGCCAAGTGAGTTTTGTCTATATTCATGTTCCAAGTAAGTTTTTGTTTATTGTCCATAGTTTTGCCTTTGTGGTAGTTTTTGTTTCTTAGCCAAGTTTATCTCCGCCTTGAGCGCGCCTTTTGTTTGTACCCTTTTTGTAGTTAGTGTTAAAATAAAATGATGTCCTTACCTTCACGCCATGTCCACTTCTATTCTTGCATCTCGGGAAAACAAACACTCCATAGTCCACGTCCTGACACTACTTTTGCCGGTCGCCGCAAAAAGGCGGATCAATTTAGTTGAAATCTGCCTGTGTTGGACCGAAAGTCGTGCACAAACACAAAATAAATTATCCAGTTTACTTTCAAAATAAAATAGTCCGTCTTTAAAGTGGATCGTTTTTTTTTACAATTTTTAACGTTTTAAAGGGCTGGATCAGACATGAAATCAACTTGTCAAAGATTTTCAGAAGTAATTTAACTTTGTTGACACAAATGCTGATTCTGGAGATCCAAATTTAAAGAAGCACATACAGGCATATCCAGAGGTGTGGACTCGAGTCACATGACTTGGACTCGAGTCAGACTCGAGTCATGAATTTGATGACTTTAGACTCGACTTGACAAAATGTAAAAAGACTTGCAACTCGACTTAGACTTTAACATCAATGACTTGTGACTTCACTTGGACTTGAGCCTTTTGAATTGACATGACTTGACATGACTTGCTACTTTCCCCAAAACCCAAAGATGAAAAAGTTATTCGGGAGCGCTCCGTATTTTTCATTGTGTACTTGTCTATCAGCGTTGCGTGTGTCAGCTGGTGTGGTCTCAGTACAACAGCCAATCAAATTAGATCTACTTTGTTTTCATCACACAGCATTCATCCAATCAAATTGCAGGACAACCAACGAAGAAGACATGTCCAAACCACACGGCAGTGAACAAAAAATGATACCTAAAATAATTTTGTTTGGGTATAAAAATGACGAGGTGGTCAACACAAAACGGTTTGCAGTATGCAACACATGCGGTTCGAAAATTACTGATGGAGAGGAAACAACTTCCAACTTCGTCCGGCATTTGAAGTTGCACAAAGAAGGGTAAGTTTTGAATGTAAGATAACGTTTATTGGCTAAGTAACGTGACTTTTATTTGCTGTGTAGTTAAATCAGTGAGGCTGTAAACTCACTGCTAACGTTATAACGTTATTGCAAACACGGGAATCTGTTGCAGTTCACTACCTTATTCATACTTTTTGTTCAGTGATTTTTTTTAAGCAGGGTTACGTTAGTCAATATATCACACGTAACGTTAGACGGCGGTCAGCAGCACCGCGTATTTTAGCCACCTAAAAAAAGACAAAAATAGTAAAATAAAGGTCAGTTAAAATGTATACTATATTATGAATATGTGTACCGTTTTAGCTAGCTTTCTGACATACTGTTGGTTGTTTACCTCAGTGGTCCCCAACCACCGGGCCGCGGCCCGCTACTGGTCCGTGGATCGATTGGTATCGGGCCGCACAAGAAATAATTTTTTTTTTTTCTTTTTTTAATTAAATCAACATAAAAAACACAAGATACACTTACAAGTAGTGCACCAACCCAAAACAACTCTCTCCCCCCTTTTGTTCTGGGCATTGAACATGAAGACTCTTCCTTCACTGTTCCGAGTGGCCATGAGAGTCTTGGCAGTGCCTGCCTCCAGTGCTCCAGTGGAGCGAGTTTTCAGCCATGGTGGCATCATACTACGCCCCCATCGTGCACAAATGACTGACAGACTCTTGGCTAATTTGGTCTTTTGCAAATGCAATGCAGCATAGGGCCCTGACATATAAAAAGTACAACTTTTTTGTTATGTTCACGTATATGTCATGTTTTTTCAATGTTAACACTTTTGTACAAATAAGTACATTTGCACTTTATTTTTCAATGTGTTTGTTCTGTAAAGGAATGAGTTAATGTTTAAAATGACTGGTTAATAGTGCTATTATAAAGTGCAATGTCAGCACAATTTTCTTTCCTGCAATTTAAAATGCACTTGTTTTAATAAATAAATACAGCGTTTGAAAAGCATACACAATCTGTGTTAATATATTAGTCTGTGGTTAAAAGGACTTGAAAGGACTCGAAACTCAAAATGCAGGACTTAGGACTTGACTTGAGACTTTCCAGTCTTGACTTTGGACTTGACTCGGGGCTTGCCTGTCTTGACTCGGGACTTGACTCGGACTTGAGGGCAAAGACTTGAGACTTACTTGTGACTTGCAAAACAATGACTTGGTCCCACCTCTGGGCATATCCCAGGCAGCTATGTGCTGATGCAGAGGTCGTGGAAACAGTGGTGTGGTTTCTGAGATTTGTATGTTTGTACAACGCTCGCCAGGGATAATGTTACTGTTGTATTGTTACTTGCTACAAAAAAATATAGTTGTCGTTGATGATTAACTTGTATGATGACTGTATAATGCTGCTAGTATATATTTGTACCATGAATTGATTAACGTGGACCCCGACTTAAACAAGTTTAAAAACTTATTCAAGTGTTAACATTTAGTGGTCAATTGTATGGAATATGTACTGTACTATGTAAACTGTACTGTTTCATATAATGTATTCTCTTCATTTGCAATCTATCAATAGAAGTTTCAATCAATCAATCAAAGTCCTGCAGGTCAAAAATGTATTTTTCACAAGTCAAGTCAAGTCAATGCCGTCACAGACATGCCCATCTGTGGGTATTGATGGACGGCAAAGCTCGAGACATTTTGCGGTGTTTCCTTCAGTGTTTACTTTATCACATGGATTGGCAAAATTTCGTAAAAGTCTGCGTTGTTTTGTTTCACAGCGGAGCCGCATCAGAATGGCGGTAGGGATTGCCTGACAACCGATAGTAGTGACATTCGGTGGCGATCAAGCATCGCAGCCGTGATGCTGTTGTAGCGAAGCTGGCGTTTCAGATGGCTGATGAAGTTGAATGTTTTGAAGCTCAATGTTTTTTTCCCTGCTTGCGGAATGTTTGCAGAACATTGGTGCAAATACCGTATTTTCCGCACTATAAGGCGCACCTAAAAACCACAATTTTTCTCAAAAGCTGACAGTGCGCCTTATAACCCGGTGCGCTTTATTACGATTAATTTTCATAAAGTTTCGATCTCGCAACTTCGGTAAACAGCCGCCATCTTTTTTCCCGGTAGAACAGGAAGCGCTTCTTCTTCTACGCAAGCAACCGCCAAGGAAAGCACCCGCCCCCATAGAACAGGAAGCGCTTCTTCTTCTACCCGCCCCCGGAAGAAGAAGAAAAAACGCGCGGATATCACCGTACGTTTCATTTCCTGTTTACATCTGTAAAGACCACAAAATGGCTCCTACTAAGCGATCCGGTTCATAAAAAGACGCAATCTCTCCATCCGCACACGGATTACTACCGTATTTCACAGCAACTGAACCGCACTGTGGAACGGGAGCACGTACGGTGAATATTCGCACCACAGGGAATGAGAAGTCGTCCTTCACTGTGGTTCTAGCTTGCCATGCTAATGGCCAGAAACTTCCTCCCATGGTGATATTCAAAAGGAAGACCTTGCCAAAAGAGACCTTTCCAGCCGGCGTCATCATAAAAGCTAACTCAAAGGGATGGATGGATGAAGAAAAGATGAGCGAGTGGTTAAGGGAAGTTTACGCGAAGAGGCCGGGTGGCTTTTTTCACACAGCTCCGAAGGCGAACACACCTTCACTAAGACGGGCAGACAGCCTCGGACGACATACGCCAACATTAAGGCGAACACACCTTCACTAAGACGGGCAGACAGCCTCGGACGACATACGCCAACATTTGCCAGTGGATCGTAAATGCCTGGGCAGATATTTCGGTCACAACTGTGGTCCGAGCTTTCCGGAAGGCAGGATTCACAGAACAACAGCGACACTGACTCCCGATGACTTCTACGAGACGGAACCGGCCATTTTGGATACCACGCTTGCGCAACTTTTCAATTCGGACACCGAAGACGAAGAATTCGAAGGATTTACGAATGAAGAATAACTTCAGAAGGTGAGCGCTATGTTTATTTTGTGTGTTGTGACATTAACGTTCGAGCAACATTATGTTACTATTGCTCTACACCATTTTGAATTTTACTATGTTTGTGATTGCACATTTGCGTACATTTTGGGACAGAGTTGTTAGAACGCTGGTTTTCAATATATTATTAAAGTTTGACTGAACTATCTGACTGTTTTTTTGACATTCACTTTAGCGCAGCGTAGGCGCGGCTTATAGTCCGGGGCGGCTTATTGGTGGACAAAATTATGAAATATGTAATTCATAGAAGGTGCGGCTAATAATCCGGTGCGCCTTATAGTGCGGAAAATACGGTACCTCATGAAATGTCTTCCTCTGAAACAGTGACAAAGTCCCACATGACTGATGCCATGTTTGTTTACAATGAACTCAGGGAAAGTGTACGACCTCCTACTAGGTACGAGAAAAAGAGCGCTTGATTTACTCACCTGAATTGACCTACAACCCAGTAAGGATAATCTCACGTCTTTGAAGCGTTTTTTTGTTTTTTTATCTGTTATCATAAACAGAAAGGACAACATCACTTTCTCAGTAGTTGATCAACCAGTCAAAAGTCTAGGAAGACTTTATACAGCAGACTTCTTAGACAAACTGATGATTGCCACCATAGCTACACAACTATCAGAAGAGAGGTCCTTGCTGTCCGCTGGAGGTGAATGGAACCCTGAAAGTCGACCTAATACGGCAACTGAAGTTCCCCCCTGAAATAACAACAACTTCTCTACGTCCAGACATCATGCTCTGGTCCTCTGTCACAAAGTCTATCATCTTGGCTGAACTGAACAGGGAGGAGAGAATGGAAGCTGCTTTTAAAAGGAAGCGGGAGATATATACAGACCTTTTAGCTGCCTGCAAAGAATCCGGTTGGAGTTCTTACACCTACCCAGTGGAAGCCATGTAGCGGTTCTTGAAGACTCTCGGCATTAGAGGCTCGAGACTAAGGAAAACCTTGAAAGACCTTGCAGAAGAAGCAAAACAAGGAATCTTCTGGCTATGGCTCAGACGAAATGACAATGCGTGGGGTAGGGAAGGATCCTAGTAGCGGCTGCAGGGAGTGGTAGGGAGACGTCCCTGCCACTGCGCCACCACCCAGAGATGTTCCGGGATTAAAGGAGAGAAACATCAGTGAAAGGTGGCTCTTGGCGGACGACCACTGGCGGAAGTGCGACAGGCAGAAATGCATTGCATGTTTCACCTGTGCTCACAACTAGTTTATCGGTATGACATCTTCATTCCTCTTATCGGCCTGATAAATATCCATTGGACATTTATCGTGCATCCCTAATAAATACTGGCTGAATTACAGCTGTGTTGAGACAGTGTTATTCAATAATTATAGCCGATGAATGAAAGAAAATGCAGAATCCCTGAGTTCAAGTTCTGAATCAAGTTCGTGATGGGATTTAAGTTTATGAAAATGTCATATCACGGTTAGTATTATCACGGTATTGTTGCACCTGCTCAAAAAGTACCTAAACACACACTAAAATCTTTTAACCAAGTTATTTAAAAAACAAAAACAACTAAAAGGTTAAATAATATTTTGCATGTTTTGTTTCTTATGCTTCAATGATACTGTTTTAGTCTTAGTATTTTATCTGGTATGTGGCTAAGCTTTTATTTTTTTAAATATTGATTTATAATTTCAAGACTTATTGAAAAGTGCGTAACAGACAAAGTCTGTAATTAGGGCCCGCCATGGCCCATTGCAAAAGGACTCCCACAGGGAGTCCTTATGCAATGGGACATAAGGACCTATTGAATTTCTAAGGTTTTATTATTATTATTATTATTATTATTCCGCAGCTTTGCGCAGTACTTTGATCCCCTTAACATGCTTCAAAACTCACCAAATTTTACACACACATCAGTAATATACGGCAAAACTTTTTATCAAACAACCAAACCTCAAAACTCAAAATTGCGCTCTAGCGCCCCCTAGGGAAGAAAAAAAACTAGACTGCCTGTAACTCCCACTAGGAAGGTCGGAAAAACATGAAACAAAATCCTCTATGTAGGTCTGACTTAGACCTAGTTCTCATAATTGTACATCCTCGGGCTAAAATCAACAGGAAGTTGGCAATTCCCCCTTCAAGACAAAAAAGTACTAAAAACAGTCAGTTTTGCTTCTTTGAGCTGTAATTTGACCCCCTTAACACGCTTCAAAACTCACCGAACTCAACGCACACATCAGGACTGGCAAAAATTGCGATCTAATAAAGAAACCTAACCCCAAATTTAAAAATTGCCCTCTACAGCAATTTTTGAATAAAACTGATAAAAAAACTGCTCCTCGGAAGAAACAAATTACAAAACTGCCTGTAACTCCCACTGGGAAGGTCGGAGAGACATGAAACAAAAACCTCTATGTAGGTCTCACTTAGACCTACTTTTCATAAATTGACAACCCCCAGCAAAAATATACAGGAAGTTTGCTATTCCCCCTTCAACACTACATTTTTGTAAAAACCGGTCACCTTTCTTCAAACATTATCTCCTCTGAGCGCGTTTGTTGTTTCGGCTTCAAACTAACACAGGAGAGAGATTGAACCCTTCTGATTAAAAGTTGGCGAAAGAGTTGTGATACCTGCTCTGGTTTGGATTTTATGACCCTTCAAAGACCCGCTGCGCTGATGCTGCTGCGGTGCTGTTTTTTTAAGATGGCTGCTTAAAAGCAGGAAGCACCAGCGTGCCCACACAATGCAGACAAGGTAGGTACACTAGACAAAAGTCTTGGGACACTTCAGACTAAAAGTAGACAAAAGTATTGGGACACTTAGGACTAGCACCTGCCAAATACGCGGGCCCGACAAACGCTGCTTGCAGCTTTAATTTTGTATTATTTCTGGTGGGGGTTGTGGCATCTATTCAGCGGTCCTTGACTGCACCGTAAAAACACCTCTGTGTCGTATTGCTATGAGTATAGAACAGTGGTTCTTAACCTTGTTGGAGGTACCGAACCTCACCAGTTTCATATGCGCATTCACCGAACCCTTCTTTAGTGAAAAATAAAATGTTGTGGTTTTTTTCCTCAAATTCAAGACAAAGTTATGTTTTTGGTAACACTTTAGTATGGGGAACATATTCTAAGTAACAAAGACTTAATTTTGAGTTTTTTGGACACTAGGGGAACATATTCTAAGTAACAAAAACTTAATTTAGAGTTATCTGGTTAGGGTTAGGGCCAGGGTTAGAGGGTTAGGGTTATAATAAGGCCATGCCGAATAAGGCATTAATAAGTACTTAATAATGACTAGTTAAGAGCCAATATGTTACTAATTTGAATGTTAATAAGCAACTAATTAATGGTGAATATGTTCCCAATACTAAAGTGTTACCATGTTTTTTTTTACTGGTGAACAAAATGAACCGTGCATGAACATCACCTTGTTCAAACAACAAAACCAACACAGTGCATAATCTCACAACAAATTACACACCTGCAAATCAGTCTGGGAGACGTTTTTATTTACACGATGAGTCGGGTGTGTTTTGACCTCCGCCGAACCCCTAGGGTTCGATCGAACCCAGGTTAAGAACCACTGGTAGAGAAGGACCAATCTTGTCTAAGAGTAGGTTCAATGTGCACAATTGAAAATCTTAGTTGCTCAGACGGTAATGTGTTTTTTTATTGAGGTACCGTATTTTCCGCACCATTAGCCGCACCTAAAAACCACAAATTTACTCAAAAGCTGACAGTGCGGCTTTTAACCCGGTGCGCTTTATATATGGATAAATATTAAGATTCATTTTCATAAAGTTTCGTTCTCGCAACTTCGGTAAACAGCCGCCATCTTTTTTCCCGGTAGAGCAGGAAGCGCTTCTTCTTCTACGCAAGCAACCGCCAAGGTAAGCACCCGCCCCCATAGAACAGGAAGCGCTTCTTCTTGTACTGTAAGCAACCACCCGCCCCCGGAAGAAGAAGAAGCGCGCGGTGCATGCTGGGATATGTGACGTTTCATTTCCATTTGTGTGTTTATGTAAAGACCCCAAAATGGCTCCTATTAAGTGTGTTGTCTGTCTAATTATAAATAATGCAGACGAGGCGTGTTAACTGAGTTCTCAACGTTTACTCACAGCGTGCTCATAACCACATTCTAACTGCCAGCATACAAAGCTTCTCAGGGCTACCGCGCATGCTCGTAACTATCGTTGCATGCTGGGTAGTGTAGTTGTTATATTTGCTAGCTCATAACATCACATTAAGAGACACGCTTACGCGCTTAATTCAATACTCGCCGTCATTCCGGGTGGATTGACAAAAGACCTCCAGCCGCTAGATATTGGTGTCAACAGGGCATTCGAAGCTAGACTGCTAACTGCGTGGGAACAATGGATGACAGAAGGCGAACACACCTTCACTAAGACAGGGAGGCAGCGCCAGACGACGCCAACATCTGCCAGTGGATCGTAAATGCCTGGGCAGATATTTCGGTCACAACTGTGGTCCGAGCTTTCCGGAAGGCAGGATTCACAGAACTGCTGGATAACAGTGACACTGACTCCGATGACTTCGACGAGACGGAACCGGCCATTTTGGATCTCACATTTGCCCAACTTTTCACTTCGGACACCGAAGACGAAGGATTTACGAATGAAGAATAACTTCAGAAAGTGAGCGCTATGTTTATTTTGTGTGTTGTGACATTAACGTTCGAGCAACATTATGTTGCTATTGCTCTGCACTATTTTGAATTTTACTATGTTTGTGATTGCACATTTGCGTACATTTTGGGAGTGAACAGAGTTGTTAGAACGCTGGTTTTTAATATATTATTAAAGTTTGACTGACCTATCTGACTGTTTTTTTGACATTCCCTTTAGCGCAGCGTAGGCGCGGCTTATAGTCCGGGGCGGCTTATAGGTGGACAAAGTTTTGAAATATGCCATTCATTGAAGGTGCGGCTAATAACCCGGGGCGGCTTATAGTGCGGAAAATACGGTAGGTTTTTTTTCTTAATTGGGAAAAACATTAATGTCTCTTGTTTTCATGTTAGCATTCAAGCTAGCGAGCTGGCGCCTGTCAGGCCGTAAGTTCATCATTCCGTATTCTTTGGTACCGGTTCCTGATTAGGTCGGTCCATGAGGACTGTGAAGATTTTAGACGATTGATCCTGCTGTATTGGCATTTTTTGTTTTAGCTCACCGACGTAATTATGACACGTTGTCATATTCAGTTCAGCTGCTGCTGCTACACATTAAAACCAGCTTGGAATAATGACAAATAATGAAGCAACACCATACACAATTTTGTAAAATAACAATATTTCCTCGTCAAAAGTTCATCAAAGTTACGCACGCTGTGTCAGTTTGAAGTGAACGCCTTTACTTACGACCGCGTTTTAGCCACCATCCTCCTAGCGATCCATTAATCCACAGGCCAATGTTAATCCACTGAAGAAAAGTGAAAAATGGAGGTAATATAATAATCAATAATCAATGCTTTGAAGAAAGATAGCATCCGCTGTGACTGACAGGTCTCTGGTTGCTGTCTGACGTCACTCCATTGCAGCGCGTTTGGGTGTCATTAAAACACATCTGGCTTAAATGTGTTTCAGTTCCTTCTGTCTCTTGACTACAAACTAGATGATGGAGCACTACACTTGATCACTGTGTCTTTGTATTGTATATAATACACACCACACACACACGTACATCGGTAGCTGTCCACACTCAATATGGCTTCCGGTCCGTCACTCCAATACATCTTTGTGCAACATAAACACAAATAACAATTCCTATAGTTACAAAATGCACACCCACAAAACATGCCAATTGATTGTATTGATTAATATGATATATTTGATATGATATATCATGTAAAAGGTATGTGCTCTGCACAGGCATGCTGTATACAAACATTGTTTCCAGCTGAGTGTAATTGTAATGAATAGAAACACAGTGATGGATCTTTGTGGTCTTTACAAGAAAATGATAACTGTTGATAAAAGACTTCCCTGTTCTGAGAAGTTACAGTACATCATGTTGGAGGTGTGCAGCCTTTTGTACTGATATTAATGCCAATTAAAATGCATTTTTCACATCTTTATTTGCACATATTACATATAGTACCGATAACTACAGGTATCAATAAGGAATATTGATAAGGGTATAGTACCAATAAAATGTTAACCATATACATCCCTGGTATGAGAAGAGGTGTCTTGACATGTTTTGACGAAAGTCTCCGATTAAAAGGTGACTCTAGATTTCCTGTCGACCGTTTTTTTATGGTGTGCTTTTATTCCATTTTACTAAAGCAATTAGTGTAACAATCTACAGTTTATGTTATAGCATACTTGCCAACCTTGAGACCTCCGATTTCGGGAGGTGTGGGTGGCGGGGGGTGGGGCGGGGGCGTGGTTAAGAGGGGAGGAGTATATTTACAGCTAGAATTCCTTAAGTCAAGTACCGTATTTTCCGCACTATAAGGCGCACCGGATTATTAGCCGCACCTTCTATGAATTACATATTTCATAATTTTGTCCACCAATAAGCCGCCCCGGACTAAAAGCCGCGCCTACGCTGCGCTAAAGTGAATGTCAAAAAAACGCTGCGCTAAAGTGAATGTCAAAAAAACAGTCAGATAGTTCAGTCAAACTTTAATAATATATTGAAAACCAGCGTTCTAACAACTCTGTCCCAAAATGTACGCAAATGTGCAATCACAAACATAGTAAAATTCAAAATGGTGTAGAGCAATAGTAACATAATGTTGCTCGAACGTTAATGTCACAACACACAAAATAAACATAGCGCTCACCTTCTGAAGTTATTCTTCATTCGTAAATCCTTCGAATTCTTCGTCTTCGGTGTCCGAATTGAAAAATTGCGCAAGCGTGGGATCCAAAATGGCCGGTTCCGTCTCGTAGAAGTCATCGGGAGTCAGTGTCGCTGTTGTTCTGTGAATCCTGCCTTCCGGAAAGCTCGGACCACAGTTGTGACCGAAATATCTGCCCAAGCATTTACGATCCACTGGCAGATGTTGGCGTATGTCGTCCGAGGCTGTCTGCCCGTCTTAGTGAAGGTGTGTTCGCCTTCGGAGCTGTGTGAAAAAAGCCACCCGGCCTCTTCGCGTAAACTTCCCTTAACCACTCGCTCATCTTTTCTTCATCCATCCATCCCTTCGAGTTAGCTTTTATGATGACGCCGGCTGGAAAGGTCTCTTTTGGCAAGGTCTTCCTTTTGAATATCACCATGAGTGGAAGTTAGCATGGCAAGCTAGAACCACAGTGAAGGATGACTTCTCATTCCCTGTGGAGCGAATATTCACCGTACGTGCTCCCGTTCCACAGTGCGGTTCAGTTGCTGTGAAATACGGTAGTAATCCGTGTGCGGATGGAGAGATTGCGTCTTTTTATGAACCGGATCGTTTAGCAGGAGCCATTTTGTGGTCTTTACAGATGTAAACAGGAAATGAAACGTACGGTGATATCCGCGCGTTTTTTCTTCTTCTTCCGGGGGCGGGTGAAGCGCTTCCTGTTCTATGGGGGCGGGTGAAGCGCTTCCTGTTCTATGGGGGCGGGTGCTTTCCTTGGCGGTTGCTTGCGTAGAAGAAGAAGCGCTTCCTGTTCTACCGGGAAAAAAGATGGCGGCTGTTTACCGAAGTTGCGAGACCGAAACTTTATGAAAATGAATCGTAATAAAGCGCACCGGGTTATAAGGCGCACTGTCAGCTTTTGAGAAAAATTGTGGTTTTTAGGTGCGCCTTATAGTGCGGAAAATACGGTATTTCATATATATATATATATATATATATATATATATATATATATATATATAAGAAATACTTGACTTTCAGTGAATTCTAGCTATATATATATATATATATATATATATATATATATATATATATATATATATATATATATATATATATATATATATATATTTATTTTATTTTATATATATATATATATATATATATATATATATATATATATATATATATATATATATATATATATAAAAGAAATACTTGAATTTCAGTGTTCATTTATTTACACATATACACACACATAACACTCATCTACTCATTGTTGAGTTAAGGGTTGGATTGTTCATCCTTGTTCTATTCTCTGTCACTATTTTTCTAACCATGCTGAACACCCTCTCTGATGATGCATTCTGCTTCGTCTCCTTGTTGTGTGCGCAGTTGTGCACTGCACTCTCTAAAAGCCCTAGATGTTAATGTCACATATGCATGTACAGTAGATGGCAGTATTGTCCTGTTTAAGAGTGTCACAACATTGCTGTTTACGGCAGACAAACTGCTTTACGGTAGACGAAAACGTGACTGCTGTTGTTGTGTGTTGTTGCCGTGCTGGGATGACGTTAATGAAACTGCCTAACAATAAACCTGGAGGGGGCGTGGCCTCCAGTTCCGCCTGAATTTCGGGAGATTTTTGGGAGAAAATTTGTCCCGGGAGGTTTTCGGGAGAGGCGCTGAATTTCGGGAGTCTCCCGGAAAATCCGGGAGGGTTGGCAAGTATGTGTTATAGCGGTCAACCGTATTGAAAACGCGGACGCGAAGCTCTACCTCTCTGCAAGGAAGTTGCTCCAATGATGTCGTCTCACGGCGATCAAAGATAAAATAGTCTTGTATTGTTGGAAGAGCAGCGTGCCATGGCTTTGGATCCAAGATTTCCATAATGTACCCTATTCTTTGTGCCGTTCTACTCGCTATTTTCGTGCTTGTGGCTCAAAAGTAACTAGACACCATTACATTTTGCCACGCTACGGAATGGACCGAGGGTCAAAAAAACAAAACAAAACTGATACTTTGACAGCCTCAATTGATATCAATATACATTCACAGTTACATATGATGTGGACATCAATGAAAGGAGTTTGACACCTCTGCTGTATATTTTTTGATTGATTGTAGCTGAGATAGGCTCCAGCGCCCCCCGCGACCCCAATGGGAATAAGCGGTAGAAAATGGATGGATGGATGGATGATTGAAACTTGTATTAGTAGATTGCACAGTGCAGTACATATTCCGTACAATTGACCACTAAATGGTAACACCCGAATAAGTTTTTCAACTTGTCCACGTTAATAAATTCATGGTAATGATACATAGCAAGTACAGCATAGGAGGTTACTGTCTACTGTAGGTATTCTATAGCATTGACCCCCAGGTCAAAGGGTTGTTATATCTCATTTCAGATAAAAGTCCACCCTTCTGCCGCGTCTTGATGCAAAGGTGTGTGTGCTGACAGGGTGGGGGGTTAAAAGGGTGTAGGGGTGGGATTGTCGCATTCAAAGGTGTCACCCAGATAACCCCTACAGACGGACAACGAGACAGGTGTAAGGTTTCAGACCTGTGCGTGAAAACGATACCCCCTGTAAAAAAGGGATTAGTGTGAGCAGGTGACAAGCAGCCATAGGTTGTCTTGTTCGCGTTCTCAAATGAGGGCAGCGGTGCTTTTAACTGTAGGCTGGTGAAGGTTTCCAGTTACCGTATTTTCCGCACTATAAGGCGCACCGGATTATTAGCCGCACCTTCAATGAATGGCATATTTCATAACTTTGTCCACCAATAAGCCGCCCCGGACTATAAGCCGCGCCTACGCTGCGCTAAAGGGAATGTCAAAAAAACAGTCAGATAGGTCAGTCAAACTTTAATAATATATTGAAAACCAGCGTTCTAACAACTCTGTCCTAAAATGTACGCAAATGTGCAATCACAAACATAGTAAAATTCAAAATAGTGTAGAGCAATAGCAACATAATGTTGCTCGAACATTAATGTCACAACACACAAAATAAACATAGCGCTCACTTTCTGAAGTTATTCTTCATTCGTAAATCCTTCGAATTCTTTGTCTTCGGTGTCCGAATTGAAAAGTTGGGCAAATGTGGGATCCAAAATGGCCGGTTCCGTCTCGTCGAAGTCATCGGAGTCAGTGTCGCTGTTGTTGTCCAGTAGTTCTGTGAATCCTGCCTTCCGGAAAGCTCGGACCACAGTTGTGACCGAAATATCTGCCCAGGCATTTACGATCCACTGGCAAATGTTGGCGTATGTCGTCCGGCGCTGTCTGCCTGTCTTAGTGAAGGTGTGTTCGCCTTCGGTCATCCATTGTTCCCACGCCGTTCGCAGTCGTGATTTGAATGCCCTGTTGACACCAATATCCAGCGGTTGGAGTTCTTTGGTTAATCCACCCGGAATGACGGCGAGTGTTGTATTTGTGTGCTTCACTTGTTTTTTGACACCATCTGTGATGTGGGCGCGCATAGAGTCGTATATCAACATGGACGGAGCTGTGTGAAAAAAGCCACCCGGCCTCTTCGCGTAAACTTCCCTTAACCACTCGCTCATCTTTTCTTCATCCATCCATCCCTTCGAGTTAGCTTTTATGATGACGCCGGCTGGAAAGGTCTCTTTTGGCAAGGTCTTCCTTTTGAATATCACCATGGGTGGAAGTTTCTGGCCATTAGCATGGCAAGCTAGAACCACAGTGAAGGACGACTTCTCATTCCCTGTGGTGCGAATATTCACCGTACGTGCTCCCGTTATATCAACAGTGCGGTTCACAGGAATATCAAAAGTCAGTGGAACCTCGTCCATGTTGATAATGTGCTCTGGCCGGATCTTTTTTTCAGCTATCTTGTTTTTACAATATGCACGGAAAGTAGCCAGCTTTTCTTTAAAGTCGTTAGGCAGTTGCTGTGAAATAGTGGTCCGTGTGCGGATGGAGAGATTGCGTCTTTTCATGAACCGGAAACACCAAGAAGCACCACCTTTAAAATCATCCAGGTGAAGTTCGCTTGCTAGCGTTGTTGCCTTCATTCGAATAGTGATGGTGCTGACACTTCTGCTTGCTGCTCTCTGCTCAACAACCCACTGTTCGAGTTTGTCCTCCAACAGTTGCCATCTTGCTTTGTTCCCTCGGAAACTCTGTTTTGTCTTCTTTACCTGGCGCAGGTCATCTTCTTGCTTCCTCCACCTACGCACCATTGATTCATTTATGTTATATTCTCTTGCTGCTGCTCTATTTCCGTGTTCTTCGGCATGACTTATTGCCTTAAGTTTAAATTCTGCGTTATACGCGTGTCGCTTAGTAGGAGCCATTTTGTAGTCTGGTCTTTACAGATGTAAACACACAAAGGAAATGAAACGAAAATCCGCGCGCTTCTTCTTCTTCCGGGGGCGGGTGGTTGCTTACAGTAGAAGAAGAAGCGCTTCCTGTTCTATGGGGGCGGGTGCTTACCTTGGCGGTTGCTTGCGTAGAAGAAGAAGCGCTTCCTGTTCTACCGGGAAAAAAGATGGCGGCTGTTTACCTAAGTTGCGAGATCGAAACTTTATGAAAATGAATCTTAATATTTATCCATATATAAAGCGCACCGGGTTAAAAGCCGCACTGTCAGCTTTTGAGTAAATTTGTGGTTTTTAGGTGTGGCTAATGGTGCGGAAAATACGGTACATGAATGCAAATGTCAGGGATGATTGCAGTATTGTGTAGTGGTTTGTACCGATGACAGATAAATATGCTAAAAACACCCCCAGCTTTATTTAGTTCGTATTTATTATAGACTAGTTTTGTCTCGATACAAGGTTCAAGGTTCAAGGTTCAACTTTATTGTCCCCGCGGGGAAATTTGTCTTGGGCACAGTGCATCATTGTTTTCTTAACATACCCAAAAACAACAGAACAAAAACACAAGCACAGACACAACCACAACCAGACAACTAACATTTAAACATCAGAACATGGAGCTTGATAAACATAGGTGGCACTTTGATATATATTTTGGTACCAGTACCGGTACTAAAATTATTTCGATACTTTTCGATACTTTTCGATACTTTTCGATACTTTTCGATACTTTTCGATACTTTTCGGTACTTTTCTAAATAAAGGGGACCACAAAATGTTTTATTATTGGCTTTATTCTAACAACAAATCTTAGGGTACATTAAACATATGTTCAGTTTAGTTTAGTTTACCGTATTTTCCGCACTATAAGGCGCACCTAAAAACCACAAATTTTCTCAAAAGCTAACAGTGCGCCTTATAACCCGGTGCGCTTTATTACGATTCATTTTCATAAAGTTTCGATCTCGCAACTTCGGTAAACAGCCGCCATCTTTTTTCCCGGTAGAACAGGAAGCGCTTCTTCTTCTACGCAAGCAACCGCCAAGGTAAGCACCCGCCCCCATAGAACAGGAAGCGCTTCTTCTTCTACTGTAAGCTACCGCCCGCCCCCGGAAGAAGAAGAAAAAACGCGCGGATATCACCGTACGTTTCATTTCCTGTTTACATCTGTAAAGACCACAAAATGGCTCCTACTAAGCGAAAAGGATCCGGTTCATAAAAAGACGCAATCTCTCCATCCGCACACGGATTACTACCGTATTTCACAGCAACTGATATTCCTGTGAACCGCACTGTGGAACGGGAGCACGTACGGTGAATATTCGCACCACAGGGAATGAGAAGTCATCCTTCACTGTGGTTCTAGCTTGCCATGCTAACTTCCACCCATGGTGATATTCAAAAGGAAGACCTTGCCAAAAGAGACCTTTCCAGCCGGCGTCATCATAAAAGCTAACTCGAAGGGATGGATGGATGAAGAAAAGATGAGCGAGTGGTTAAGGGAAGTTTACGCGAAGAGGCCGGGTGGCTTCTTTCACACAGCTCCGAAGGCGAACACACCTTCACTAAGACGGGCAGACAGCGCCGGACGACATACGCCAACATTTGCCAGTGGATCGTAAATGCCTGGGCAGATATTTCGGTCACAACTGTGGTCCGAGCTTTCCGGAAGGCAGGATTCACAGAACAACAGCGACACTGACTCCGATGACTTCGACGAGACGGAACCGGCCATTTTGGATACCACGCTTGCGCAACTTTTCAATTCGGACACCGAAGACGAAGAATTCGAAGGATTTACGAATGAAGAATAACTTCAGAAGGTGAGCGCTATGTTTATGTTGTGTGTTGTGACATTAACGTTCGAGCAACATTATGTTGCTATTGCTCTACACCATTTTGAATTTTACTATGTTTGTGATTGCACATTTGCGTACATTTTGGGACAGAGTTGTTAGAACGCTGGTTTTCAATATATTATTAAAGTTTGACTGAACTATCTGACTGTTTTTTTGACATTCCCTTTAGCGCAGCGTAGGCGCGGCTTATAATCCGGGGCGGCTTATTGGTGGACAAAGTTATGAAATATGTAATTCATTGAAGGTGCGTCTAATAATCCGGTGCGCCTTATAGTGCGGAAAATACGGTAGTCTTTATTTGAAGGGACAATGCAGAGAAAGATTAAGCTCAAAGACAGATATGTTCTGCACCAGATTATAGCTAAATAGCTAATTTCCATCTGCAGTCCCTGGCTACCTAAATGAAAGAGATACCAAAATCATGCAATGGAATTATAACAATACGATTATACTATAGCTTGTAATCAAATTAAGAAAAGTCATAAAATGCCCTTTCGTTGATAAATACTTATACATTACAACCACACCTCTCATTTAGATCATAACACATGCAATACATGCTCTTGTTCACATCTGTTACCATTTGTAAAAACAACCATGATTTACAACAAAACCGATACTTTTCAGAGGCAGTATAGTACCGAATATGATTCATTAGTATCGCGGTACTATACTAATACCGGTATACCGTACAACCCTATTATAGACATTGTCCTTCTCCATTTCAGGACAGTCACATTATGTTAGTCGAGCCATTTTTGGAGTGAGCCTTCTGAAATAAGGCCAGTGCGGATCATCTTCCTTTCTTCCTGCGAGGAGGTTTACTATCTAATAAACACTGGGGCTTTTTACAGCGGAACGTCCAAATAAAAAGCTTTTTGAAGACTTCACCCCAGTCAATTAGTCGAGCAGTGTCAATAGACCCGGCTGCGTAATGACTCACCTGTAATGGCGTGCGAACGAGCACTTACAGGAGACTGAGTGGCACGTCACAAAGGAATGACAAAGCCTCGATCTGTTTTTAAGGACTCCCTCTGCAATTGACTCCCCAACCCCCCGCCCCCAACTCTCTTCACACACACTCTTACGCACTCGTAGTCTGTTTCCTGAAGTTATTCGCAATCACGTGGCTGATGACACTTTGGGACTGAAGCCATGATGTTTAACTAAAGCAATATAAACACACTATGTACACAGTTTTAAGTCATTTAACTCACTTCTTGGTAAAAAAAAATATAACCTGCCGACGTCAGAGCAATAAAAACATGCACACCAAAGCAGCAGGCTAAAACCCTGTAACCAAAAGGCCGTTTCAATCAAACAGAAGCTATTCAATAACAATGGGGGACAATTTTGATTGATTGATTGAGACTTTTATTAGTAGGTTGCACAGTGAAGTACATATTCTGTACAATTGACCACTAAATGATAACACCCGAATAAGTTTTTCAACTTGTTTAAGTCGGGGTCCACTTAAACTGATTCATGATACAGATATATACTATCAGATATATACTATCATCATAATACAGTCATCACACAAGATAATCACATTGAATTATTTACATTATTTACAATTTAGGGTGTGGAGGGGGGCGTGGGGGGGGTTAGGTTTGGTTGTTATCATCAGTCATCAACAATTGAGAACAGAGAAATGGAAATTGGAACAGTGTAGGTCTGACTTGGTAGGATATGGACAGCAAGTAGTGGGCAGAGAGAGAGAGAGAGAGAGAGAGAGATCAGAAGGCATAAGAAAAAGTATCTGCATTTGATTGTTTACATTTGATTATTAACAAGGGAGGGTGTTAGTTTAGGGTTGTAGCTGCCTGGACGTGAACTTTTATTGCGGTTTTGAAGGAGGATAGAGATGCCCTTTCTTTTATACCTGTTGGGAGCGCATTCCACATTGATGTGGCATAGAAAGAGAATGAGTTAAGACCTTTGTTAGTTCGGAATCTGGGTTTAACGTGGTTAGTGTAGCTCCCCCTGGTGTTGTGGTTATGGCGGTCATTTACGTTAACGAAGTACCGTATTTTCCGCACTATAAGGCGCACCGGATTATTAGCCGCACCTTCAATGAATTACATATTTCATAACTTTGTCCACCAATAAGCCGCCCCGGATTATAAGCCGCGCCTACGCTGCGCTAAAGGGAATGTCAAAAAAACAGTCAGATAGTTCAGTCAAACTTTAATAATATATTAAAAACCAGCGTTCTAACAACTCTGTTCACTCCCAAAATGTACGCAAATGTGCAATCACAAACATAGTAAAATTCAAAATAGTGCAGAGCAATAGCAACATAATGTTGCTCGAACGTTAATGTCACAACACACAAAATAAACATAGCGCTCACTTTCTGAAGTTATTCTTCATTCGTAAATCCTTCGTCTTCGGTGTCCGAAGTGAAAAGTTGGGCAAATTTACGATCCACTGGCAGATGTTGGCGTCGTCTGGCGCTGCCTCCTCGTCTTAGTGAAGGTGTGTTCGCCTTCTGTCATCCATTGTTCCCACGCAGTTAGCAGTCTAGCTTCGAATGCCCTGTTGACACCAATATCTAGCGGCTGGAGGTCTTTTGTCAATCCACCCGGAATGACGGCGAGTATTGAATTAAGCGCGTAAGCGTGTCTCTCAATGTGCTGTTATGAGCTAGCAAATATAACAACTACACTACCCAGCATGCAACGATAGTTACGAGCATGCGCGGTAGCCCTGAGAAGCGTTGTTGTATGCTGGGAGTTAGAATGTGGTTATGAGCACGCTGCGAGTAAACGTTGAGAACTCAGTTAACACGCCTCGTCTGCATTATTTATAATTAGACAGACAACACACTTAATAGGAGCCATTTTGGGGTCTTTACATAAACACACAAATGGAAATGAAACGTCACATATCCCAGCATGCACCGCGCGCTTCTTCTACGGGGAAAAAAGATGGCGGCTGTTTACCGTAGTTGCGAGACCTAAACTTTATGAAAATGAATCTTAATATTTATCCATATATAAAGCGCACCGGGTTATAAGGCGCACTGTCAGCTTTTGAGAAAATTTGTGGTTTTTAGGTGCGCCTTATAGTGCGGAAAATACGGTAAGACCTTTGTTAGTTCGGAATCTGGGTTTAACGTGGTTAGTGTAGCTCCCCCTGGTGTTGTGGTTATGGCGGTCATTTACGTTAACGAAGTAGTTTGACATGTACTTCGGTACAATAACAATGGCGTGAGTGGGGACTTACTCCTCAGTAGGGGTGTGCCGATCCGATATTGATAGTAAATATTGGTCTGATATTATCAAAAAATATATATTAACTTGCATCTAAACTCTCCAATATAAGGCACCGTCACAAGATGGTGATGAAATTAACTGGAAATCTCATATAAAAATATTCAACTCAAGGTGGTAGGAAATATTTCTATAATGAACAAAGCAACATAGGTTATAAACCAAAAATCACTACATATTTTAAGCTGCTCACTAGTGTCATCATATTTGAGTTATTGTGCAGAAATATGGGGAAATAACTACAAAAGTACACTTACCATGTTACAAAAAAGATCAGTTAGAATAATGCATACTGTTGGATATAGGGAACATACAAACCCGTTATTTATCAAATCAAATAAGGAAACAAAACAATGACATTTATTGAAAATAAGATAGGATTCATCTCTTTATGTGTATCGTAACTGACTTAACTATTTATGAAGAGAACAGTTATATTTACAAAAAATTGCTATAACTGTGCTAAAAAATTTAAAAGGTGTTAGAAACTGCTAAGAAGTGTAAAGGGGGGGCTCTGCTTCTTCCTACCTAAAAAAGGGGAAGTTGAACCAAACGTCTTTTTGTGTCTTTCTTGCCATTCCCGGGTCTAAATTGGATGCCAAAGTTGACCAACTTGTCGGATTATGTCCTCAACCTTCTACTATCAAGGTGAGAGGCATTATTTATGATATACAATTAGGGATGTCCGATAATATCGGACTGCCGATATTATCGGACTGCCGATATTATCGGCCGATAAATGCTTTCAAATGTAATATCGGAAATTATCTGTATCGGTTTCAAAATTATCGGTATCGGTTTCAAAAAGTAAAATGTATGACTTTTTAAAACGCCACTGTGTACACGGACGTAGGAAGAAGTACAGAGCGCCAATAAACTTTGAAGGCACTGCCTTTGTGTGCCGGCCACAGTCACATAATATCTACGGCTTTTGACACACTCACAAGTGAATGCAAAGCATACTTGATCAACAGCCATACCGGTCACACACTGAGGGTGGCTGTATAAACAACTTTAACACTGTTACAAATATGCGCCACACTGTGAACCCACACCAAACAAGAATGACAAACACATCCGCACCGTAACACAGCATAAACACAACACAACAAATACCCAGAACCCCTTGCAGCACTAACTCTTCCTGGACACTACAATAAACACCCCCTGCTACCCCCTACCCCCCACCTCAACACCCCCACCCCCCAACCCTGCCCACCTCAACCTCCTCATGCTCTCTCAGGGAGAGCATTTCCCAAATTCCAAGCTGCTGTTTTGAGACATGTTAAAAAAAATAATGCACTTTGTGACTTCAATAATAAATATGGCAGTGCCATGTTGGCATTTTTTTTCCATAATTTCAGTTGATTTATTTTGAAAAACCTTGTTACGTTGTTTAATGCATCCAGCGGGGCATCACAACAAAATTTGTCATAATAATGTGTTAATTCCACGACTGTATATATCGGTATCGGTTTAAATCGGAATCGGTAATTAAGAGTTGGACAATATCGTAATATTGGATAAGCCATTATCGGACATCTCTAATATTTACAAAACATTGCTATAACTGTGCTAAAAAATTGAAAAGGTGTAAGAAACTGATAAGAAGTGTAAAGGGGGTAAGATTAAATAACCTCTGCTTCTTCCTACCTAAAAAAGGGGAGGTTGAACCAAACGTCTTTTTGTGTCTTTCTTGCCATTCCCGGGTCTAAATTGGATGCCAAAGTTGACCAACTTGTCGGATTATGTCCTCAACCTTCTACTATCAAGGTGAGAGGCATTATTTATGATATAGAATACATTTCCACAAGCTCCGAAGGGAGAGAACAGCTCACCAGCCGATTATGTCAAAATAGCCACACAAGCTTATTATTATTTTTATTATTATTATTATTATTAGCTCTCTCTGATCACGGCACTGCTATAAATAGTTTGTCTGCGTTCGTGCTTATCATAACAATATTACTAATACTTGGTTTATATTCAAGTCACAAAATGTAAATGGAATATTGTTGTCAGTTTTAAGGATGGTTATATAGAGGGCTTTATGGGCTGAATAGAAGACCCCCTATTGACTCCATTGTAAGGGGACTTTTATTTACGTTTATTTTACAAATTAGAATGCATTAATACAAATATATCAGTCTTCTTCTATCTCATGATTGAGAACAGTAAGCAAAATTCCCAAAAATGTGTAGCTCCCCTTTTATTGAATAATATTGTAGTCTAAAGCACACCATTTGTCAATATAAACAAAACAACCGTATTTTTAAATATTTATAAATAACAAATTAAATGGATACATGAACATTTAACATCACTTTTACCTTTTTTAAAAGACAGCGGTGAGTGGAGCGGGATGTGGGGAGTTCCTGAATTCAATAGTGTTTGTCACGTTCTTTATCAAAGTGCTGGCAGTTGCAACTTTATTTGGCCCCATGGTGGATTTTTTTTTCAAGTCGTACTCAACTCGTGGGATTCTTTGTTCGGACACTTGGCTCCATGACTTAATACATGAGCAATCAAACGAGTTTGTTACGTGCAATGTTTAGTCGTACTAAAACAGAGGTGGTCTATGAAAAACGGGCAAAACCCGAATCATACGAAAATTGTGGTGAACGAAAGCAGCGTTACTACTGTTTTATGTACCTTGCTTTATTTTGTAAACACTGAGAATATGGGAAAGAAGCCAATAAAAGACTACGTGCAGTTTGTGGAAATATAAATAAAATGACTGATCCTCATAAACACCCCTCTCTGGGCCTTTAACAGAACACGCATGTCCTTTTTGTGTGGAGTCGCAGGATAAAGAGCAGGCAGACAATTACCATAACTAGCTGATAGCATCTCTACTTTGGGGAGGGGCACCAGTTGAAATGTTGTAATTGCACTGTCAAAGCACCACCACCCGCCAGCGTGTTCCCGGACACACACATGCATGTAACTCCTCCCCGCCTGTTTTTCTTGGGCCTTCAGCTACTTCGAAATGAAGTTCTTCTTCTTCTTCAATCTTTTTTTTTCTTCCCCCCTCTCTTTTTGACACTGATATGCGAGGCATCAAAGAGACGCCCAGTGGCTATTAGCGGGCCCCGGGGGGGGGGGGGCCATGCACATGCTCTGAGAAGGAAAAGCTAACAAACGTAGCTTGTCATTACTGCCCATACCTACGTCATCTGAACTGTATGCACCTTAAAACATACCAGGGTAATAAAACCTGTATATAACATTCTAGTTATGTTCCAGGATAAATGGACTAATGACTAATGATCTACTGCTAACGATGGATTCTGATGCGTCATCTATGTTGCTGCTTCTTGATCTTAGCGCTGCTTTCGATACCGTCGATCATAATATTTTATTAGAGCGTATCAAAACACGTATTGGTATGTCAGACTTAGCTTTGTCGTGGTTTAACTCTTATCTTACTGACAGGATGCAATGCGTCTCCCATAATAATGTGACCTCGGACTATGTTAAGGTAACGTGCGGAGTTCCTCAGGGTTCGGTTCTTGGCCCTGCACTCTTTAGTATTTACATGCTGCCGCTAGGCGACATCATACGCAAATACGGTGTTAGCTTTCATTGCTATGCTGATGACACCCAACTCTACATGCCCCTAAAGCTGACCAACACGCCGGATTGTAGTCAGCTGGAGGCGTGTCTTAATGAAATTAAACAATGGATGTCCGCTAACTTCTTGCAACTCAACGCCAAGAAAACGGAAATGCTGATTATCGGTCCTGCTAAACACCGACATTTATTTAATAATACCACCTTAACATTTGACAACCAAACAATTACACAAGGCGAATCAGTAAAGAATCTGGGTATTATCTTCGACCCAACTCTCTCGTTTGAGTCACACATTAAGAGTGTTACTAAAACGGCCTTCTTTCATCTCCGTAATATCGCTAAAATTCGTTCTATTTTATCCACTAGCGACGCTGAGATCATTATTCATGCGTTCGTTACGTCTCGTCTCGACTATTGTAACGTATTATTTTCGGGGCTCCCTATGTCTAGCATTAAAAAATTACAATTGGTACAAAATGCGGCTGCTAGACTTTTGACAAGAACAAGAAAGTTTGATCATATTACGCCTATACTGGCTCACCTGCACTGGCTTCCTGTGCACTTAAGATGTGACTTTAAGGTTTTACTACTTACGTATAAAATACTGCACGGTCTAGCTCCGTCCTATCTTGTCGATTGCATTGTACCATATGTCCCGGCAAGAAATCTGCGTTCAAAGAACTCCGGCTTATTAGTGATTCCCAGAGCCCAAAAAAAGTCTGCGGGCTATAGAGCGTTTTCTATTCGGACTCCAGTACTATGGAATGCCCTCCCGGTAACAATTAGAGATGCTACCTCAGTAGAAGCATTTAAGTCCCATCTTAAAACTCATTTGTATACTCTAGCCTTTAAATAGCCCCCCTGTTAGACCAGTTGATCTGCCGTTTCTTTTCTTTTCTCCTCTGCTCCCCTTTTCCTTGAGGGGGGGGGGGGGGGGGGCACAGGTCCGGTGGCCATGGATGAAGTGCTGGCTGTCCAGAGTCGGGACCCGGGGTGGACCGCTCGCCTGTGCATTGGCAGGGAACATCTCTGCGCTGCTGACCCGTCTCCGCTCGGGATGGTGTCCTGCTGGCCCCACTATGGACTGGACTCTTACTATTATGTTGGATCCACTATGGACTGGACTCTCACAATATTATGTCAGACCCACTCGACATCCATTGCTTTCGGTCTCCCCTAGAGGGGGGGGGTTACCCACATATGCGGTCCTCTCCAAGGTTTCTCATAGTCATTCACATCGACGTCCCACTGGGGTGAGTTTTTCCTTGCCCGTATGTGGGCTTTGTACCGAGGATGTCGTTGTGGCTTGTGCAGCCCTTTGAGACACTTGTGATTTAGGGCTATATAAATAAAGATTGATTGATGATTGATTGATTGAATGGGAAAAAAAGTAGTTTTTTTAGCCCAAAAACATGTAAATCTGAACAATATGGAGATACATGAGTTTTTTACGAAACTGTCCCTATCCCTGTTCCAGCTGCCTCTTTGCTGTGTTTTCCTGCCAATATAATGTCATTTAATTTTGATCATATTAATCAATCAATCAATTAAAGTGTATTTATATAGCCCTAAATCACCAGTGTCTCAAAGGGCTGCACAAGCCACAACGACATCCTCGGCTCAGATCCCACATCAGGGCAAGGAAAAACTCTACCCAATGGGATACAATGAGAAACCTTGGAGGGGATCGCAGATGTGGGGAACCCCCCCTCCCGCCCCTAGTTAATAGTGTGAGAGTCCAGTCCATAGTGTGGCCAGCAGGGGATCGTCTTGAAAGGAGACAGGTCAGCAGCGCAGAGACGTCCCCAACTGATGCACAGATGAGTGGTCCACCCCGGGTCCCGACTTTGAACAGCTAGCGCTCCACGAAGAAGAGGGAGGGGGGCAGAGCAGAAAAGAGACGGCAGATCAACTGGTCTATAAGGGGGGTCTATTTAAAGGCTAGAGTATACAAATGAGTTTTAAGATGGGACTTAAATGCTTCTACTTATGTGGGCTCTGTACCGAGGATGTCGTTGTGGATTGTGCAGCCCTTTGAGACACTTGTGATTTAGGGCTATATAAATAAACATTGATTGCATTGATTGATTGATACTGAGGTAGCATCTCTAACTGTTACCGGGAGGGCATTCCAGAGTACTGGAGCCCGAATAGAAAACGCTCTATAGCCCGCAGACTTTTTTGGGGGGCTCTGGGAATCACTAATAAGCCGAAGTTCTTTGAACGCAGATTTCTTGCGGGGACATATGGTACAATACGACACCTGGAAGTCAAACTTTTGCTTGCATTGCATGCAGAACGACCCTGGGCTTATGAACACAACTCCACTTCACCCAAAGACAATGGGCATATACACAAACACACTCCCCACCCCCACCCTACCCAACGCCTTCACCACCGCTTAATTCCCCTTCGGGTTGATGGACGGCTGAGTAGCGCTTTATAGCAGCAGGCAGGCCTCCAGGGCCCCAACTCCCCCGCCCCCTCTGTTGCGAGTTGTTGTGATTATATGTAACATGTTTATGTGTGCTAGTTTTTTTCCCTTGGACTCAGTCTGGACCCCCTCCCGAGGGTCCAGCCTTTGACTGATATTTTTTACTCTTCCCCCCTTTCCCCATATCACCTTTTTCCCACCTTTTTTAAGGTCTCCCTGTAACGTATGTCTGCTCTTAGTGGGACTGTGCCGAAAATGTAATTTCAGTTCTTATGTGTCTTGTATATGTTAAAGAATGGACAATAATAAAGCATCCTGAATCCTGAATACAATCAGCAAGATAGGATGGAGCTAGACCCTTTAGGATTTTACACGTAAGTAGTAAAATCTTAAAAGGGGAACATTATCACAATTTCAGAAGGTTTAAAACCATTAAAAATCAGTTCCCAGTGGCTTATTTTATTTTTCGAAGTTTTTTTCAAAATTTTACCCATCACGCAATATCCCTAAAAAAAGCTTCAAAGTGCCTGATTTTAACCATCGTTATATACATTTTCCTGTGACGTCACACAGTGATGCCAATACAAACAAACATGGCGCATAGAACAGCAAGCTATAGCGACATTAGCTCGGATTCAGACTCGGATTTCAGCGGCTTAAGCGATTCAACAGATTACGCATGTATTGAAACGGATGGTTGTAGTGTGGAGGCAGGTAGCGAAAACGAAATTGAAGAAGAAACTGAAGCTATTGAGCCATATCGGTTTGAACCGTATGCAAGCGAAACCGACGAAAACGACACGACAGCCAGCGACAATTCGGATTCGGCGATCGCCTTCTAACCAACGATTGGTATGTGTTTGTTTGGCATTAAAGGAAACTAACAACTAACAACCTGTAACACCTGTAACAAAATAATGGGGAGACTTCACTCAGGTTAACCATACCTAAATAGACACAAAATACTGCATTACACAAGACTACCCGAATGTACTCGAATGACTGAAAAAAATAAATGTTTTTAAGCTAAATTATTGGTAAACACAGTTTATGTATAATCATTTACGTAAAACCGTGAGTAATGAATAAAGTTTTCATCAATTAATATATTCTGTAGACATACCCTCATCCGCTCTCTTTTCCTGAAAGCTGATCTGTCCAGTTTTGGAGTTGATGTCAGCAGGCTAGGGAATCCACACATTCTTGCCATCTCTGTCGTAGCATAGCTTTCGTCGGTAAAGTGTGCGGAGCAAACGACTGACCATTTCGTCGGCTTTCCCCACACCCTCGTATTTTGAACAAATTTCGTCCAATTTCTTGCCACTTTCGCATCTTTGGGCCACTGGTGCAACTTGAATCCGTCCCTGTTCGTGTTGTTACACCCTCCGACAACACACCGACAAAAGTGAGAAAATGGCGGATTGCAACGTGACGTCATCGCTCCGAGAGCGAATAATAGAAAGGCGTTTAATTCGCCAAAATTCACCCATTTAGAGTTCGGAAATCGGTTAAAAAAATATATGGTCTTTTTTCTGCAACATCAAGGTATACAGGTAAAAGCCAGTAAATTAGAATATTTTGAAAAACTTGATTTATTTCAGTAATTGCATTCAAAAGGTGTAACTTGTACATTATATTTATTCATTGCACACAGACTGATGCATTCAAATGTTTATTTCATTTAATTTTGATGATTTGAAGTGGCAACAAATGAAAATCCAAAATTCCGTGTGTCACAAAATTAGAATATTACTTAAGGCTAATACAAAAAAGGGATTTTTAGAAATGTTGGCCAACTGAAAAGTATGAAAATGAAAAATATGAGCATGTACAATACTCAATACGTGGTTGGAGCTCCTTTTGCCTCAATTACTGCGTTAATGCGGCGTGGCATGGAGTCGATGAGTTTCTGGCACTGCTCAGGTGTTATGAGAGCCCAGGTTGCTCTGATAGTGGCCTTCAACTCTTCTGCGTTTTTGGGTCTGGCATTCTGCATCTTCCTTTTCACAATACCCCACAGATTTTCTATGGGGCTAAGGTCAGGGGAGTTGGCGGGCCAATTTAGAACAGAAATACCATGGTCCGTAAACCAGGCACGGGTAGATTTTGCGCTGTGTGCAGGCGCCAAGTCCTGTTGGAACTTGAAATCTCCATCTCCATAGAGCAGGTCAGCAGCAGGAAGCATGAAGTGCTCTAAAACTTGCTGGTAGACGGCTGCGTTGACCCTGGATCTCAGGAAACAGAGTGGACCGACACCAGCAGATGACATGGCACCCCAAACCATCACCCAACCATGCAAATTTTGCATTTCCTTTGGAAATCGAGGTCCCAGAGTCTGGAGGAAGACAGGAGAGGCACAGGATCCACGTTGCCTGAAGTCTAGTGTAAAGTTTCCACCATCAGTGATGGTTTGGGGTGCCATGTCATCTGCTGGTGTCGGTCCACTCTGTTTCCTGAGATCCAGGGTCAACGCAGCCGTCTACCAGCAAGTTTTAGAGCACTTCATGCTTCCTGCTGCTGACCTGCTCTATGGAGATGGAGATTTCAAGTTCCAACAGGACTTGGCGCCTGCACACAGCGCAAAATCTACCCGTGCCTGGTTTACGGACCATGGTATTTCTGTTCTAAATTGGCCCGCCAACTCCCCTGACCTTAGCCCCATAGAAAATCTGTGGGGTATTGTGAAAAGGAAGATGCAGAATGCCAGACCCAAAAACGCAGAAGAGTTGAAGGCCACTATCAGAGCAACCTGGGCTCTCATAACACCTGAGCAGTGCCAGAAACTCATCGACTCCATGCCACGCCGCATTAACGCAGTAATTGAGGCAAAAGGAGCTCCAACCAAGTATTGAGTATTGTACATGCTCATATTTTTCATTTTCATACTTTTCAGTTGGCCAACATTTCTAAAAATCCCTTTTTTGTATTAGCCTTAAGTAATATTCTAATTTTGTGACACACGGAATTTTGGATTTTCATTTGTTGCCACTTCAAATCATCAAAATTAAATGAAATAAACATTCGAATGCATCAGTCTGTGTGCAATGAATAAATATAATGTACAAGTTACACCTTTTGAATGCAATTACTGAAATAAATCAAGTTTTTCAAAATATTCTAATTTACTGGCTTTTACCTGTATATTGACGCTTACATAGGTCTGGTGATAATGTTCCCTTTTAAGTGCACAAGAAGCCAGTGCATATGATCAAACTTTCTTGTTCTTGTTAAAAGTCTAGCAGCCGCATTTTGTACCAACTGTAATCTTTTAATGCTAGACATAGGGAGGCCCGGAAATATTACGTTACAGTAATCGAGACGAGACGTAACGAACGCATGAATAATGACAAAATGGAACGAATTTTAGCGATATTACGGAGATGAAATATAAAAAATATATTTTTATATTTTCCCTTTTGATTTGTTATGACTAGTTACTCTCTTTATGTCATTTAACTACACAATCCTCACATACAATTAGCATTAATACCACGTTTGTTGAAAAATGACACACTCACAAGAATAAAATAGAAAGTAGTGTATATCAGTTTACAGTTGAATTTCCATGCAGTGAGCGGTTAAACCGGATTCCGATTCAGATCACAACAAAGTGAAGCAACGGATGTACACTTTGCCCCCCAGCAAAACAATGCATAGCTGCCAGCATCCCCCCTCCTTTCAAGCAGCAGTTCAAAGGAGCTGTTCTCTCCAAACATTATCATATAATTTGGGCCAGCCGTCAGCTTGTAAATAAGTGATGTCGAGGTCCATTGTGTGACGGGGCACAGGTTGGAGACAGGCGTCTTCGCTCTACCGGCATGAGACAAAGGCAGGAGACAGAGCGTCTAACCTTTGATTCTTCTGAGGATTCCGCCGCCTGCCGTCGGCCCGGGACACATCGCCCGCAATCATGCCCCTGACGTGGGGACGTCGGGAGGAACAATGGGCTCGCCCTCACCCGCAGCCAGACCGCAATCGGATTAGCGAGTGTCCGAGCACATGTTAGCCTAATTGACATTAAAGTGAAATGGGAGAACAATAGGCGCCGAACTAAAGGACTACTACTGTCTTTGAAATGGAATTAAAGCCTGCAACAGCGACTGTCCTTGACTATGTTTACACTGCAGGCCAAAGTGGACCGAATTGTATTTTTTTGAAATCGGATTTTTTACAGTTGACTGTTTGGATTACAGGTAAAATGTCTTTCTCAGACTCCATTATAAACGCACACAGGCCCCAAAATGGCCTCGACGTCACATTTAGGAGCAAAACCCTTAAAACAAGTAAAACACTCTAACATAAAATCTGCTTAGTGAGAAGAATTATCTTATCAGACAGAAAATAAGCAAATATCACCCTTATTTGAGATATTTCATCTTACTTAGATTTCAGTTTTTGCAGTACATAATTTGTCCTTGGTCCTCCAGTATTCAAATAGTCTTGTCAGTGACAACAAGGTTGGTTCTAGGGCTGGGCAACATATCGATATATCGCGAGTTTGTCTCTGTGTTGCAACACAAAAAGTGAACTAAATATTACAACCTACAAAGTATACAACTATTGCAACTTAAAAAGTGAACGACTAAATATTACAACCTACAAAGTACCGTATTTTCCGCACTATAAGGCGCACCTAAAAACCACAAATTTTCTCAAAAGCTGACAGTGCGCCTTATAACCCGGTGCGCTTTATATATGGATAAATATTAAGATTCATTTTCATAAAGTTTAGGTCTCGCAACTACGGTAAACAGCCGCCATCTTTTTTCCCCGTAGAAGAAGCGCGCGGTGCATGCTGGGATATGTGACGTTTCATTTCCATTTGTGTGTTTATGTAAAGACCCCAAAATGGCTCCTATTAAGTGTGTTGTCTGTCTAATTATAAATAATGCAGACGAGGCGTGTTAACTGAGTTCTCAACGTTTACTCACAGCGTGCTCATAACCACATTCTAACTCCCAGCATACAACAACGCTTCTCAGGGCTACCGCGCATGCTCGTAACTATCGTTGCATGCTGGGTAGTGTAGTTGTTATATTTGCTAGCTCATAACATCACATTAAGAGACACACTTACGCGCTTAATTCAATACTCGCCGTCATTCCGGGTGGATTGACAAAAGACCTCCAGCCGCTAGATATTGGTGTCAACAGGGCATTCGAAGCTAGACTGCTAACTGCGTGGGAACAATGGATGACAGAAGGCGAACACACCTTCACTAAGACAGGGAGGCAGCGCCAGACGACGCCAACATCTGCCAGTGGATCGTAAATGCCTGGGCAGATATTTCGGTCACAACTGTGGTCCGAGCTTTCCGGAAGGCAGGATTCACAGAACTGCTGGACAACAGTGACACTGACTCCGATGACTTCGACGAGACGGAACCGGCCATTTTGGATCTCACATTTGCCCAACTTTTCACTTCGGACACCGAAGACGAAGGATTTACGAATGAAGAATAACTTCAGAAAGTGAGCGCTATGTTTATTTTGTGTGTTGTGACATTAACGTTCGAGCAACATTATGTTGCTATTGCTCTGCACTATTTTGAATTTTACTATGTTTGTGATTGCACATTTGCGTACATTTTGGGAGTGAACAGAGTTGTTAGAACGCTGGTTTTTAATATATTATTAAAGTTTGACTGACCTATCTGACTGTTTTTTTGACATTCCCTTTAGCGCAGCGTAGGCGCGGCTTATAGTCCGGGGCGGCTTATTGGTGGACAAAGTTATGAAATATGCCATTCATTGAAGGTGCGGCTAATAATCCGGTGCGCCTTATAGTGCGGAAAATACGGTACATAATTTGTCCTTGGTCCTCCAGTATTCAAATAGTCTTGTCAGTGACAACAAGGTTGGTTCTAGGGCTGGGCAACATATCGATATACGCGATATATCGCGAGTTTGTCTCTGTGTTGCAACACAAAAAGTGAACTAAATATTACAACCTACAAAGTATACAACTATTGCAACTTAAAAAGTGAACGACTAAATACTACAACCTACAAAGTACACAACTATTGCAACTTCAAAAGTAAAAAGATAATAAAAAATAAATACAAAATAAAAACTAGAACAGCCAAATAGCTAAAACTCGTATGCATAAATCTAAAAAAAGGCTTTTTTTTAAAAAGAAAGGTTTTTAAGCCTTTTTTAAAAGCATCCACAGTCTTTGGTACCCTCAGGTGGTCAGGGAGAGCGTTGACATAATATAAAGTTAAAGTTAAAATACCAATGATTGTCACACACACACTAGGTGTGGCGAAATTATTCTCTGCATAAGTTGTCGCTATCCTTCTTTGCGGGGACATTGTTGATCGTCCTGTTATGTACGGATGTACTTTGTGGACGCCGTCTGCTCCACACACGGATTTGGCCCGCGGGAAGTCCAAAGTTTAAAAAAAATAAAAATAAAAATAAACGATATAAAATGCGCAGTTCGATAAAGTGAAAATAAAGGAAGTTGACAGGATTACGTAAATAAACGGGTAAGTCGCCATTACTACTACCGTATTTTTCGGACTATAAGTCGCAGTTTTTTTCATAGTTTGGTCGGGCTCCAGTGCGACTTATATATGTTTTTTTTCCTTCTTTATTATGCATTTTCGGCAGGTGCGACTTATACTCCGGTGCGACTTATACTCCGAAAAATACGGTACTTTGCAAAATAAAAGCCGCCACACGTTAAAAATTAAGTTTTTTTTTTACGTGAAAACAAATGAAAGTCATACTGTGTAATGTATGAATGGATATATATATCGTGTGATATATTTGGAGGGGTTCCAATCTTTTTTATGGCTGAGACAGACATCAGCGTGCATTTACGTTTGTGTTTATTTTTCAACTCACGTACATAAAAAAAACATACGCTTACGCCAACGATGGTTATTCCTTAAGAATATATACAGTACAGAAAAGTTTGGACACACCTTCTCATTTCTATGGGTTTTCTTTATTTTCATGATTATTTACATGATTGTAGATTGTCACTGAAGGCATCAAAACTATGACACCTGTGAAGTGAAAACCCTTTCAGGTGACTACCTTTTGCAGCTCATCAAGAGAATGCCAAGAGCGTGCAAAACAGTAATCAGAGCAAAGGGTGGCTCTTTTGAAGAAACTACAATATAAAACATGTTTTCAGTTATTTCACCTTTTTTTGTTAAGTACATAACTCCACATGTGTTCATTCATAGTTTTGATGCCTTCAGTGACAATCTACAATGTAAATAGTCATGAAAATAAAGAAAACGCATTGAATGAGAAGGTGTTAAATATGAGAAATATATATATATATATATATATATATATATATATATTGTCGGAGGCAGATATTTACATATATCCGTACTTAAGTGTTACTTCTTTATTTTCATAATCATATTACAAAACAGCTAGTGTTTTTCTTCCAATTGTGATCTTTTGGTTGTCTGCAAATACTGCGTGCTAACCTTGAATATGGAATGTAAGAAAGAGAGATACTCCTTCTTTTATCTCTTCTCATGTCCAGGTGCGGAGGACAGTGGGCATGTGTTTGGGCTGAAAAGACAAGACAGCGTGGGTGGGAGGGAGAGACTTGAGAGAATAGAAGGTTTCCATTTTTTTTTAGGGCAGACCATCTTGGCGGCGCGATTGAATGTTCTATGCTGGACTGGTCTCAATGTATTTACAAAGCTTTGCACATATATTACAAAATACCTATTCTGTCTCTGGTGGTTTTTCTACTCAGCTTTAAGTGTCGTAAAGAGCTTGGGAGCGACTTGTGACTTGAATTCCCTGGGAGGAACAACTGGTCTAAACGCAACTATATATATATATATATATATATATATTATTTTTTTTTTTTTTTTTTTTTTTTTTTTTCTTCTCATATTTAACATATAGCCTATTATTTGTGCTCTATTGACTAGTGTTGCACCAAAAATTTGATGACATGTCCACTTCCGCTGGCGGGCCGCGTCTTTTCCTGTGAACACGAATGACGTAGCTCGACCAAAGATGACGTAAAAGTTGCAAACAGGTCGCATCGCCGTTTAGGCTGCAGTCACATTTGAAAAAATCTGATTCCAATCGGATTCAGACTACCTCCTTATGTGGGCCAAATCTGATGCTAAAACATCACATTTGAAGCATTTTGTAGCGTTTAAGACTGGCCAAAAAATATCCGATCCGTGTCACTTGATGGTAAAGAAATCTGATTTGGTGTCCAATGTAAACGGAGCCATTGACAAGACCATGGGTGGGGTCATGTGACTGTTAAAAAAAGCTAGAAAGAAATGATAGAAAAAAAACATTCTTTTATTTGGGGAAACAAATGGTACCAGAGATGTATTCTCTTTTTAGGCGTACATGTGTCTACAACACCCCTTAACACTATTTTTTTTTTTTGCATACTTTACGTGAAATGATTAGCTTTCTGGGAGCGGGGGGGTTTAAATTAATGACTTTAATATCAATGCAGAGAGGTTAAATAATGCCAAATGTACATTGCCGAACTGAACAAATCCACACAGTGCTCGGATTGATGAAAATTCTGTTTGGTTCTTCTGGTGTGATAGCAATAAATATTACCAGTAAATAAACTTTGTCATGTCTTAAGATGTTTGTATACAATGTACTTTATGACATGTTTTTTACGTTTAAATTGAGGACTCAATTTATTTTTTTATATGTAGATATAAATATATATATATATTTTGTCAAAATATATGATCAAGTTGTCAGACAAAGAAACAAAAAAAGTGAGACAAAATACACCTCAACATACAAGTTATAAATAAGGGTCCAAGTGAACTTTTTTTTTGGAAGTAAAGACCTTCTGCTGCTTTTTTTTTTTTTTTTTTTAAGTCCTGGTATTGGTTAGCTTAGCGGCAGCCGCAGCCTTCCACCACCATTTCCTGGTAATTTTTTAGGACCACCTTGTCGTGTTCGTCCAGGTAGAGCATGGAAATGGCGCTGAGCTCCGTGGGCACACAGCACGCCTTGGGAATGTTGTTGTTGACAGAGTTCACCAGTGTCTGGACGATGGCGTGGTTGGTTGAGTTTAGGTGATCGGCCAGGGGGAAGGGGCACTCCCCGTGGCAGTAATAAGCCTGGTATCCAGGTGGCGCCACTATCCAGTCATTCCAACCCACGTCGCTGAAGTCCACGTAGAGCGCGTGGCGCCGGCAGTTGCGGTTGCGCTTGCGGCCCCGCTGCTTGGGGCTACGCTTGGTCCGCTTTGTCAACGTGTGGCCCTTCCCGTCGTGGCCGAAGGTCACCAAGAGGGGGCGTATTTGCTCCCAGTCCTCGCCCGGCTCCTGGTGGAGCGAGCGGCTGACGCGGACGTGTTTGCCGTTGTGGCGGGGCGTCTTGTTGAGGTGGAGAACTTCCACTGCCAACCCGTGATTGGGGAGGCGCTCACGAGTCCAACGCAGCACGGCGGGGCTGACGTCAAAGCTTTCCCATTGCGACGTGTTGTGGCGCACCAGTCGCGTGTCCAGAAGTTGCGTGATGAGCTGGCCGGGCCTCGGGGACTTCAGCACCTCGTACACGTTTATCCGGTGTAGGCCGTCTGAGAGGATGTCGCCGCCCGCCTCGTCAATCTGATGCCGGTAGAGGCGCAGTTCGGCTGAGGATAGCAGCTCATCCTCGGGAATGCTACTGACGTTGAAGAGGAAGCGAAGGGGCGTGGCCTCACCGTCTCTCACAGTCTCCAACTCCTCTACCCTCTCCATATGCTCTGAAAGTCATCAATAGGAGACATTGTTAGGAATTGTCTAATTTCCGTAGGTCAACTTCCAGCAGAACCGTACCGTATTTTCCGCACCATTAGCCGCACCTAAAAACCACAAATTTACTCAAAAGCTGACAGTGCGGCTTTTAACCCGGTGCGCTTTATATATGGATAAATATTAAGATTCATTTTCATAAAGTTTCGATCTCGCAACTTAGGTAAACAGCCGCCATCTTTTTTCCCGGTAGAACAGGAAGCGCTTCTTCTTCTACGCAAGCAACCGCCAAGGTAAGCACCCGCCCCCATAGAACAGGAAGCGCTTCTTCTTCTACTGTAAGCAACCACCCGCCCCCGGAAGAAGAAGAAAAAACGCGCGGATATCACCGTACGTTTCATTTCCTGTTAACATCTGTAAAGACCACAAAATGGCTCCTACTAAGCGACAAGGATCCGGTTCATGAAAAGACGCAATCTCTCCATCCGCACACGGATTGCTACCGTATTTCACAGCAACTGATATTCCTGTGAACCGCACTGTGGAACGGGAGCACGTACGGTGAATATTCGCACCACAGGGAATGAGAAGTCATCCTTCACTGTGGTTCTAGCTTGCCATGCTAATGGCCAGAAACTTCCACCCATGGTGATATTCAAAAGGAAGACCTTGCCAAAAGAGACCTTTCCAGCCGGCGTCATCATAAAAGCTAACTCGAAGGGATGGATGAAGAAAAGATGAGCGAGTGGTTAAGGTAAGTTTAAGTTTACGCGAAGAGGCCGGGTGGCTTTTTTCACGCAGCTCTGTCCATGTTGATATACGTATGTTTGTGATTGCACATTTGCGTACATTTTGGGAGTGAACAGAGTTGTTAGAACGCTGGTTTTTAATATATTATTAAAGTTTGACTGACCTATCTGACTGTTTTTTTGACATTCCTTTAGCGCAGTTAGATGCGGCTTACAACACGGGGCGGCTTATTGGTGGACAAAGTTTTGAAATATGCCGTTCATTGAAGGCGCGGCTTTTAACCCAGGGCGCCTTATGGTGCGGAAAATACGGTACTTGTTCCCTGTTAGAGGTAGCTATTCCTATCATTTTCGTCCTTTTTGGTATATTCAAGAAACAGACGGTAATGTAAAATATGGCCTTTTCTAAAGATGGATATGTGAGACTTTTATTAGTAGATTGCACAGTACAGTACATATTCCGTACAATTGGCCACTAAATGGTAACACCCCAATAAGTTTTTCAACTTATTTAAGTCGGGGTCCACGTAAATCAATTCATGGTATAAATTAGGGATGTTCGATAATGGCTTTTTGCCGATATCCGATATTCCGATATTGTCCAACTCTTCTTTAATTACCGATACCGATATCAACCGATATATGCAGTCGTGGAATTAACACACTATTATGCCTAATTTGGACAACCAGGTATGGTGAAGATAAGGTACCGTATTTTCCGCACTATAAGGCGCACCTAAAAACCACACATTTTCTCAAAAGCTGACAGTGCGCCTTATAACCCGGTGCGCTTTATATATGGATAAATATTAAGATTCATTTTCATAAAGTTTAGGTCTCGCAACTACGGTAAACAGCCGCCATCTTTTTTCCCCGTAGAAGAAGCGCGCGGTGCATGCTGGGATATGTGACGTTTCATTTCCATTTGTGTGTTTATGTAAAGACCCCAAAATGGCTCCTATTAAGTGTGTTGTCTGTCTAATTATAAATAATGCAGACGAGGCGTGTTAACTGAGTTCTCAACGTTTACTCACAGCGTGCTCATAACCACATTCTAACTCCCAGCATACAACAACGCTTCTCAGGGCTACCGCGCATGCTCGTAACTATCGTTGCATGCTGGGTAGTGTAGTTGTTATATTTGCTAGCTCATAACAGCACATTGAGAGACACGCTTACGCGCTTAATTCAATACTCGCCGTCATTCCGGGTGGATTGACAAAAGACCTCCAGCCGCTAGATATTGGTGTCAACAGGGCATTCGAAGCTAGACTGCTAACTGCGTGGGAACAATGGATGACAGAAGGCGAACACACCTTCACTAAGACGAGGAGGCAGCGCCAGACGACGCCAACATCTGCCAGTGGATCGTAAATTTGCCCAACTTTTCACTTCGGACACCGAAGACGAAGGATTTACGAATGAAGAATAACTTCAGAAAGTGAGCGCTATGTTTATTTTGTGTGTTGTGACATTAACGTTCGAGCAACATTATGTTGCTATTGCTCTGCACTATTTTGAATTTTACTATGTTTGTGATTGCACATTTGCGTACATTTTGGGAGTGAACAGAGTTGTTAGAACGCTGGTTTTTAATATATTATTAAAGTTTGACTGACCTATCTGACTGTTTTTTTGACATTCCCTTTAGCGCAGCGTAGGCGCGGCTTATAGTCCGGGGCGGCTTATTGGTGGACAAAGTTATGAAATATGCCATTCATTGAAGGTGCAGCTAATAATCCGGTGCGCCTTATAGTGCGGAAAATACGGTAATTTGGAAAACCAGGTATGGTGAAGATAAGGTACTTTTTTTTTAAATTAATAAAATAAGATAAATAAATTAAAAACATTTTCTTGAATAAAAAAGAAAGTAAAACAATATAAAAACAGTTACATAGAAACTAGTAATTAATGAAAATGAGTAAAATTAACTGTTAAAGGTTAGTACTATTAGTGGACCAGCAGCACGCACAATCGTGTGTGCTTACGGACTGTATCCCTTGCAGACTGTATTGATATATATTGATATATAATGTAGGAACCAGAATATTAATAACAGAAAGAAACAACCCTTTTGTGTGAATGAGTGTAAATGGGGGAGGGAGGTTTTTGTGGGTTGGTGCACTAATTGTAAGTGTATCTTTTGTTTTTTATGTTGATTTAATAAAAAAATAAAAAAATCGATACGATAATAAAAAAAAAGGTACCGATAATTCCCGATATTACATTTTAACGCATTTATAGGCTGATAATATATATAATCTGCATCTCTAGTATAAATATATACTATCAGCATAATACAGTCATCACACAAGCTAATCATCAGAGTATATACATTGAATTATTTACATTATTTACAATCCGGGGGGGTGGGATGTGGAGGGGGTTGGGGTGGGGGGGGGGGGGTTAGGTTTGGTTGATATCAGCACTTCAGTCATCAACAATAATATCATCTGAGAAATGGACATTGAAACAGTGTAGGTCTGACTTGGTAGGATATGTACAGCGAGCAGTGAACATAGTGAGATCAGAAAGCATAAGAACAAGTATATACATTTGATTATTTACATTTGATTATTTACAATCCGGGGAGGTGGGATGTGGTGGGGGGAGGGTGTTAGTCTAGGGTTGTAGTTGCCTGGAGGTGTTCTTTTAGTGCGGTTTTGAAGGAGGATAGAGATGCACTTTCTTTTACGCCTGTTGGGAGTGCATTCCATATTGATGTGGCATAGAAGGAGAATGAGTTGAGACCTTTGTTAGATCGGAATCTGGGTTTAACGTGGTTTGTGGAGCTCCCCCTGGTGTTGTGGTTATGGCGGTCATTTACGTTATGGAAGTAGTTTGACATGTACTTCGGTATCAGGGAGGTGTAGCGAATTTTATATAAATAATTTTATATGCTGTTGATAAAAGTTTAAGAAAATGCGCAGATTCCGTCCAGTGTTAATACTATAGTTCTGTAGGTGGCGATAGTGCAAAGCAGTTGATAACTGTCAAACAATTGAAAAATAAATAATCTGCCGCCTTCTGTGGATCTGAGTTTTCACAATGATACATTTAAAAAGTTAGCCGTCCAGATCATTTCAGTACCCAGGTTTGATAAAGGCATAACCTTTGATCTGAAGAGCATGGAAAAAAAGCATTTCACTGTGGTGTACTCTGCATATGACGAATAAAACCCTTGAGCCTTGAACTTGAACCTTGATCTGACGTTTTTGTGCCTGTCGAAACTTAAGGGGATCCTGTTTTGCAAAACCAACTCTTCTTACCGTTGGCACCTGTTTTTCATGTATTTGGGATGCCCATAAGTTCTGAAAACGTGAAATGAAACCAAGGAAGCATGGCGGAGAAATTTATAAAACCATCTTGCCTTCTTTTAAACTTGCTCCCAACGAGCCATTTGGAATTTGAGAATTAAGTGACGTCTTCCTTCCTCCTTTTTCTACCGCTTGTCCCTTATTGTGCCTTAATTACGTCAGTGGATTTCTCCATAACGTGTAAGGCAGAGGTTTAACCGAAGAGCTTTGCACTAGTCTGCGATTTTTATTCAGTTGTAGTCCAAAGTTGTAGTCAATAAGTTCTTTATTTTCTTCTATCCTTTAGTTGTGGGGCAGAATGGCTCATACATGCACGTGTGTGCTCAAATCCTCCGCTGTTGCCATTTCTAATGCAAAGTAGCGTACCGTATTTTCCGCACTATAAGGCGCACCTAAAAACCACAAATTTGCTCAAAAGCTGACAGTGCGCCTTATAACCCGGTGCGCTTTATTACGATTCATTTTCATAAAGTTTCGATCTCGCAACTTCGGTAAACAGCCGCCATCTTTTTTCCCGGTAGAACAGGAAGCGCTTCTTCTTCTACGCAAGCAACCGCCAAGGAAAGCACCCGCCCCCATAGAACAGGAAGCGCTTCTTCTTCTACTGTAAGCAACCACCCGCCCCCGGAAGAAGAAGAAAAAACGCGCGGATATCACCGTACGTTTCATTTCCTGTTTACATCTGTAAAGACCACAAAATGGCTCCTACTAAGCGACAAGGATCCGGTTCATAAAAAGACGCAATCTCTCCATCCGCACACGGATTACTACCGTATTTCACAGCAACTGATATTCCTGTGAACCGCACTGTGGAACGGGAGCACGTACGGTGAATATTCGCACCACAGGGAATGAGAAGTCATCCTTCACTGTGGTTCTAGCTTGCCATGCTAACTTCCACCCATGGTGATATTCAAAAGGAAGACCTTGCCAAAAGAGACCTTTCCAGCCGGCGTCATCATAAAAGCTAACTCGAAGGGATGGATGGATGAAGAAAAGATGAGCGAGTGGTTAAGGGAAGTTTACGCGAAGAGGCCGGGTGGCTTTTTTCACACAGCTCCGAAGGCGAACACACCTTCACTAAGACGGGCAGACAGCGCCGGACGACATACGCCAACATTTGCCAGTGGATCGTAAATGCCTGGGCAGATATTTCGGTCACAACTGTGGTCCGAGCTTTCCGGAAGGCAGGATTCACAGAACTACTGGACAACAACAGCGACACTGACTCCGATGACTTCGACGAGACGGAACCGGCCATTTTGGATCCCACGCTTGCGCAACTTTTCAATTCGGACACCGAAGACGAAGAATTCGAAGGATTTACGAATGAAGAATAACTTCAGAAGGTGAGCGCTATGTTTATTTTGTGTGTTGTGACATTAACGTTCGAGCAACATTATGTTGCTATTGCTCTACACCATTTTGAATTTTACTATGTTTGTGATTGCACATTTGCGTACATTTTGGGACAGAGTTGTTAGAACGCTGGTTTTCAATATATTATTAAAGTTTGACTGAACTATCTGACTGTTTTTTTGACATTCCCTTTAGCGCAGCGTAGGCGCGGCTTATAATCCGGGGCGGCTTATTGGTGGACAAAGTTATGAAATATGTAATTCATTGAAGGTGCGGCTAATAATCCGGTGCGCCTTATAGTGCGGAAAATACGGTACTTATGATATTTGTCAGTAGACTCGATATGGAAGCACTAATAACTACAACATGGCTGATGGGGAGAAGACGCAGTCAAAGGGGGTGTGGCCTGGAGGAGACCTTCGGCTGGTACAGAGGACCGCCCACAAAATGGTCTGTAAAACAAAATCTATGCAAATTTACGACCAAAGCGCCACCTTTACATGTTATGTAGACCACAAGGGAAGTGTTTTAAATTCTATTAAAAAAAATCATGCTAAAACCCCTTTAAAATCCTTTCTAATGAGGTCAATCAAAGGGGCTGTTTGCAACTTTTACACAGATGCCGAGAGATCTTTTTACCTTTTACGGCTTTGAGCACGTAAAGACATAACTAGGCCCGTGCGTAACACGTATGTTGTTAGCAAACAATAGTGATTTGTATAGCTAACGTTAGCTATTATTGAATGTTTGATTGATTGAGACTTGTATTAGTAGATTGCACAGTACAGTACATATTCCGTACAATTGACCACTAAATGGTAACACCCGAATAAGTTTTTCAACTTGTTTAAGTCAGGGTCCAAGTTAATCAGTTCATGGTAAATGTATATTCTATCGTAACAGCAACATGACTGAATTTTGTGTGAGTGACAAGCATGAACACCAAACAAATTTGAGCAATTTTAATTCAGTATGATTAGTCATTGTGAAAAATATAGACGCTTTAAAAGTATATGTTTTCTGGCAGGCATATTTCAATGGCAACATAAGCAAGTCGCAAACGACCCCTTAATTGATGTTTCGAAAATCCCATAATACCTGACAAAAGGTCATGTGAAAATTGTCCCTAATTTAAAAAAGTTGAGGTAAAACTCAATTTTTCATTTTCCAAGGCATTTTCTCTACCCCCACTAGGTCACCTGCTCAGTGGCTAGTGGTCGCCCTGAGATCGGTAGGTTGTGAGTTCAAACCCCGGCCGAGTCATCCCAAAGACTCTAAAAATGGGACCCATTGCCTCCCTGCTTGGCACTCAGCATCAAGGGTTGGAATTGGGGGTTAAATCACCAAAAATGATTCCCGGGTGAGGGTGATGGGTCAAATGCAGAGGAAAATCTCACCACTCCTAGTGTGCGTGTGACAATCATTGGTACTTTAACTTTTTTTTAACTTTATTGGACTTTAAGCTGACTGTTTCTGCCATACCTTTGCAAGGACCAAAAAACGGTAGCTATGTTTGGTCAAAGGGTATTTTAAGAGTACCGCCTCAGGGATAAGACCTTCTGGCCCGAAATGTGCAAAGATAGACTACTTTTCCAAAGGAATATCCATCACTTGTGGACTCAATTCCTTTTCCCGAGCTCTTTGCTGCAACACGCATCACGAGGAGGGTGGTGATTAACGTACCACAGCTACAGTATAAACACAGTGGAGGCTCCCTGTTCCTCGCTCGCTCTGCAGATTTCTGGCAAGATCACCATTGTTGGAGGGGACTGGGGGGGGGGGGAAGAATGTTGTGTCTACTATTTTCCTGCTCAATCCACCCCTGTTATTTCACACCCAGACCCTAATCTTGCCCAGGTGGTTCTCATTATTAAAACCCCGCTGTGCTTGTGATTAGCGCCGCGGTTTGTTCGCATAAGATATTTGTCATTTTTATCCCGAGCAAGGTGGATAAATGAAAAAATGTCGAGTGAATCTCACATTTGTGGAGACCTGAAAACCTGCACTCCCACTCAAAAGAGCTCAAAGCATATTATTAACATAACTTAGCGCTAAAAAAACGGAAGGGTGAATTATTGACCAAGGAAGAAGTCTGACACACATATACAGCTTCTTTCTGACTACCACTTTATTTTAAGTCTACTTTATAGGTTTGATTGATTGATTGAAACTTTTATTAGTAGATTGCACAGTACAGTACATATTCCGTACAATTGACCACTAAATGGTAAGTTTTTCAACTTGTTTAAGTCGGGGTCCACGTAAATCAATTAATGGTAAAGGTGGATTATAATTTACTTTCTATGAACGGACCAAGTACACAAAAATGTAAAAAAAAGTTTATCTGGCCAGTACTCATAGTAATATTCTTGGTTTATACTGAGATAACCTGTTGAAAACTGGCGTCTTCTGCAGTGGACATGTGTTTTTGGTCTTTTCTTTTTGTCGGAGTTATGAATCTCAGGAAAAAATAGTTTAAGTAATGCTGAACACTAAAGTCCACTGCAGAGGACGCTAGTTCTCAGAAGGATCGAGAAAGCAAAATGTGCATACTTTTTCAGGTAGATTTTGCATTCATTTACCGTATTTTCCGCACTATAAGGCGCACCTAAAAACCACAAATTTTCTCAAAAACTGACAGTACGCCTTATAACCCGGTGCGCTTTATATATGGATTAATATTACGATTCATTTTCATAAAGTTTCGATCTCGCAACTTCGGTAAACAGCCGCCATCTTTTTTCCCGGTAGAACAGGAAGCGCTTCTTCTTCTACGCAAGCAACCGCCAAGGTAAGCACCCGCCCCCATAGAACAGGAAGCGCTTCTTCTTCTACTGTAAGCTACCACCCGCCCCCGGAAGAAAAGAAGCGCGCGGATATTTCGTTTCATTTCCTTTGTGTGTTTACATCTGTAAAGACCAGACTACAAAATGCACGTACGGTGAATATTCGCACCACAGGGAATGAGAAGTCGTCCTTCACTGTGGTTCTAGCTTGCCATGCTAATGGCCAGAAACTTCCACCCATGGTGATATTCAAAAGGAAGACCTTGCCAAAAGAGACCTTTCCAGCCGGCGTCATCATAAAAGCTAACTCGAAGGGATGGATGGATGAAGAAAAGATGAGCGAGTGGTTAAGGGAAGTTTACGCGAAGAGGCCGGGTGGCTTTTTTCACACAGCTCCGTCCATGTTGATATACGACTCTATGCGCGCCCACATCACAGATGGTGTCAAAAAACAAGTGAAGCACACAAATACAACACTCGCCGTCATTCCGGGTGGATTAACCAAAGAACTCCAACCGCTGGATATTGGTGTCAACAGGGCATTCAAATCACGACTGCGAACGGCGTGGGAACAATGGATGACCGAAGGCGAACACACCTTCACTAAAACAGGCAGACAGCGCCGGACGACATACGCCAACATTTGCCAGTGGATCGTAAATGCCTGGGCAGATATTTCGGTCACAACTGTGGTCCGAGCTTTCCGGAAGGCAGGATTCACAGAACTACTGGACAACAACAGCGACACTGACTCCGATGACTTCGACGAGACGGAACCGGCCATTTTGGATCCCACGCTTGCGCAACTTTTCAATTCGGACACCGAAGACGAAGAATTCGAAGGATTTACGAATGAAGAATAACTTCAGAAAGTGAGCGCTATGTTTATTTTGTGTGTTGTGACATTAACGTTCGAGCAACATTATGTTGCTATTGCTCTACACCATTTTGAATTTTACTATGTTTGTGATTGCACATTTGCGTACATTTTGGGACAGAGTTGTTAGAACGCTGGTTTTCAATATATTATTAAAGTTTGACTGAACTATCTGACTGTTTTTTTGACATTCCCTTTAGCGCAGCGTAGGCGCGGCTTATAATCCGGGGCGGTTTATTGGTGGACAAAGTTATGAAATATGCAATTCATTGAAGGTGCGGCTAATAATCCGGTGCGCCTTATAGTGCGGAAAATACGGTAGTTGGTACTCAAGCGTATTTTCAACGTATCTGTCTTTTTTGATAGAAAGTCAAAATGTCATGACCTGAGAGAAAAGGAGCACTTGATTTTGTCACCTAAACTCACCTACTTAATCTTAATCCGAGCTCACCTACATAATCTTGCCCCATTTGAGGGTTGTTTTCGTTTATCGGAGCAATTTTTCAATGAATTCCTCATTTCGATAATTTATCGTGTACTCAAACATATTTTAAACAAATGGTAATATTTCTTTTTTTTAAATTGGAAACAGATAAAATATGCTGTCCAATTAAAAAAAACATGTATTTGTAATTTTTTCTGTTTATCGTAAAATCATTGACTGTGACTATGATAACTAGAATGAAATTTAGGAGATACAAAAATGTAAAATGTAAATGTTAAACATGTAGTTTATCTGAAAAACAACAAATGTGACCTATATTTATTTATCGGTTATTGAAAAAAACGTATGGGCAAAATGCAGAGATAGAAAAAGGACATTTGTAAGGTAAGAGCTATTTTTTTAATGTTATCGGGTTTATCGGTCATAATTTCTCATACCTACAATTTATTGTGCACTCCGAGTTGGTACGCAAAACACTTCTTTAACCAATTTTAAATATATTTAAATTGTATTATAAACACATAAACTATGCTGTTCAACTAAAAACATGTATTTGTATTTTTTTCTTTGTATCGTAAAAACCAATGAATATGAATGTGAGAACTAAAAGGAAAATTAGGAGATACAAAAATGTAAATGTATTTTATCTGAAAAAAAAACCCAAATGTGACTTGTATTTATTTGTCGGGTACTGAAATAAAGGATTAGTGAAATGTGGAGATAGAAAAATGACATTTGTAGGATCAGAGCTATGTTTTAATGTTATCGGATTTATCGGTCAGAATTTCTCATATCAATAACTTATTGTGCACCCCTAGTTTGCACTCAAGCATATCTTCAACAAATGTTCATTCTATTTTAGTTTTAATGAAAACAAATAAAATATGCTGTTCAATGAAAAACATAAATTTGTATTTTTTTTTCTATCATAAGACCAATGGATAGGAATGTGAGAACTAAAAGGAACGTTAGAGATACAAAAATGTTAATTTCTTTTATCTGGAAAAACAACAAATATTACTTTTTGTTGGATCGAATATTGAAAAAGAGGATTAGCAAAATGTGGGGATAGAAAAATGACATGGAAAAATAGCTAATCATTGTCCCGTGATGTTTTATCCATTAATATTTGTGACACAAATGTAAATTTGATATTTTTTTGATAAGTAGATAAATGATAAATGACTAGATCAAGTAATACTGGTTGCAACTGCAGGAAAGGTGTTTAATATTACGTATTAAGTTAAGGTTACCTTATAAACTAATGTAAAATATGCTTTGGTGTGTGTGCTATGCTAGTTCAGTGCACCTAAAGATTTAAATCAGGGCTATTGAACTACATAATGAAGAGGGCCACAATTTCAATAGCCGAAGGGCTCAGGGGCCGGACATCGAACATTTTAAATTTGGATGTTTTGTCATAAAGTGCCTCTGCAAGTTATATTTCTTTGAGAATGTGTTTACTTAATTTCCAAAAAAATTTGCTTTTACACGGTATTGTCAATAAATTAATTTTCTGCCCTCGCTACTCGTTTCCAGCGTGTGCATCTGGACAGATAGTTAACAGCATGAAGAAACAAAAGCTACAGATATTTTGTTGAGGATTGATGTTTCTACTCCTTTTTCCTTCATTTAGGTTAGTAACACGATCTGATAGCTCAGTTACAGCTCGTGTTATTCTATTCTGTGTTATACGTGTTTTATGTTGCACGATTGCGCCAAGTAAAATTCCTAGTTTGTGAACCCGTTCTCAAACAATGGCAATAAAAACTCTTCTGATTCTGATTCTAAGACTTAAAGTATAAAAATAAAAAAACATTACAAAAGTAAAACATCCATTGTGCATTTTACACAAATAATGTCCATTGTGTATTTTACATAAATGTCCTTTGTGTATTCTACATTGATAATGTCCATTGTGTATTTTACATAAATGTCCATTGTGTTTTCTACATTAATAATGTCCATTGTGTATTTTACATAAATGTCCATTGTGCATTTTGCACAAATAACATCCATTGTGTATTTTACATAAATAAAAATGGAAGGTTTAGTGTTAATAAACTACAGATGTTTACACATAAATAAACCAACCTTCACAGCAAACATTGCACACAATGAATGACTGAACACAATTAAACCTAGGGTGTAGTGGCGTTACTGCCCTTTACTGGTCAAATTTAGCACTACATGTATTAAATGAGCTTTGATAAACCAGAGTAACTTGGACAAAAACACCATGACCACCAATACAAAAGACACCACTAAGTCAGCAATATCAATACAAATCCAACTAAATATCTTCATGCACAATATAAACTTACCGTATTTTCCGCACCATTAGCCGCACCTAAAAACCACAAATTTACTCAAAAGCTGACAGTGCGGCTTTTAACCCGGTGCGCTTTATATATGGATAAATATTAAGATTCATTTTCATAAAGTTTCGATCTCGCAACTTAGGTAAACAGCCGCCATCTTTTTTCCCGGTAGAACAGGAAGCGCTTCTTCTTCTACGCAAGCAACCGCCAAGGTAAGCACCCGCCCCCATAGAACAGGAAGCGCTTCTTCTTCTACTGTAAGGAACCACCCGCCCGCGTAGAAGAAGAAAAAGCGCGCGGATATCACCGTACGTTTCATTTCCTTTGTGTGTTTACATCTGTAAAGACCACAAAATGGCTCCTACTAAGCGACAAGGATCCGGTTCATGAAAAGACGCAATCTCTCCATCCGCACACGGATTACTACCGTATTTCACAGCAACTGATATTCCTGTGAACCGCACTGTGGATACAACGGGAGCACGTACGGTGAATATTCGCACCACAGGGAATGAGAAGTCATCCTTCACTGTGGTTCTAGCTTGCCATGCTAATGAAACTTCCACCCATGGTGATATTCAAAAGGAAGACCTTGCCAAAAGAGACCTTTCCAGCCGGCGTCATCATAAAAGCTAACTCGAAGGGATGGATGAAGAAAAGATGAGCGAGTGGTTAAGGTAAGTTTAAGTTTACGCGAAGAGGCCGGGTGGCTTTTTTCACGCAGCTCTGTCCATGTTGATATACGTATGTTTGTGATTGCACATTTGCGTACATTTTGGGAGTGAACAGAGTTGTTAGAACGCTGGTTTTTAATATATTATTAAAGTTTGACTGACCTATCTGACTGTTTTTTTGACATTCCTTTAGCGCAGTTAGATGCGGCTTACAACACGGGGCGGCTTATTGGTGGACAAAGTTTTGAAATATGCCGTTCATTGAAGGCGCGGCTTTTAACCCAGGGCGCCTTATGGTGCGGAAAATACGGTACAAAAATCTGACAAGATTTCGTGATTAAGCTTACACGTGTGAATTTCTGCCATTGTTGCTTGTCTCAAACAGTGTGTGATGACTCGAGCACTGGCTGGGGATAGAACATTAATACTTTGTTGTCCAGTTGCTGTTAAAAATCTGATTTTTGCAATTAATTTAGATTTTTCCAGGGTTGATAGTGCCATTTTTGGATTGAATGAGTAGTCTTCTTCTACTCACCCCATTGCTGCTTCATTGTGACACATATGTCTGTTTCCCCCTGCGGGGTGGCGGGAGTACTGCATGCATGAGCAAAACCTAGTTTGAATGGTTTCATCGAGCCTATTTGGGTGATGTCCAACTGAAATCTTTGGCGGGCTAGATGCGGCCCACGGGCTACCAGTTGTATTGGCCTGATTTAAAGGTTCCCAAGTTCATCTCACTCGTTTCCCCTCGCACTTGATCTTTTTACCCTTCACCCGTTAAAGGCTTTCCAACCTCAATTCACCTCCAGCGGATCAGTCAACCCGCAGGTTTCTCCGACATTAATCAAAGCCTCTGCCTCGGTCGCCACAACGTCGTCCCGTCCCCTGCGTTGCACCCGGCCCCTATGAGACTGTTTTTTCCATCCCGCCGGAGAGCTCCAACGTCTGCTCTCGGCACCCACATTGTTAGCCGTTTAAGCGTCTTTATTTAGAATGCGGCAGAGTACCATTAAAGATAATTGCACGTTGAGGAAGGTCCTTTTCGAAAAAAAGGAGACCGTCTGTAAGGCAGTCCAGTTTTGTTTTTTTTCCCTCGAGCTGCTCGCTCGCAGGGTGTGGTTAGAAGGCGGTAATATGAAGGTATGCTTCTCCTTAAGCTGCTAACCAAACACTTCAGTCGAACGAGGCTCTTGAGAGTTTTTCTAGCAGATTTTCACAGCTCGTCAGGCAGTGTTTGGTGACCACATCCTTAAAAATCTTTGGTTGTAGTAATAAGGGTGGAGCTGTCGTCTAATCGTGTTTCAGGAGATGTTTTAATACTCTGCAGACTGATGAAATCACAACTTCCAACTACACATCACAGTTTTTTTCCTCCTTACCCTCATGGTGGAAGCCCCTCACAGTGTTGGCCCGGCTGGCCGACCTTTCCGGGTACTCAAAAGCGATATCGGCAGCGCCCGTCTCCTCTACCTCCCCAGACTGTAGCCGGTAGAGATCGAGCAGGTAGCGAGGCACGGCGACCGAGCGGCTGGGCCTCGGCCGCCTTTTGAGGCCGAACATGTGCAGCAGGGTGGCCTCGAAGTCCCGCAGCAGTTCATGGCTCTGAGCGTCCGTACGACCCTGCAGGCCCGGAACTTTCTTTTTCCCTTCTTCAGGTATCAGACTAGCATGGTTGCTCTCTCCCAGCAGGACTTGGCATATGAAAAGGACCATCAGCATTCGATTACCAGGAATCATGATGTCTCTGACGGAAGCAGCAGATGGCACGGAGGTTACGGAAATAGCAGAAAGCAACATTCGTGCAAAGAGACAGGATTTCATAACCACTTCCCACTAATTGGTTTTATTAGAGCAGCCTGCTTTGTTTACACTAAAGAAGACCTTCTTTAGATCACTTACATTCGGTTTCTGGTGAAATACTTCAAAGGTTAGACCAAATTTCCCTCGTCCCTCACCCTTCTCTCCACTTTCATTACACAAATAAAATGGCAACCAACGGGTCGTTGTCAGTTTTTAAGTTGACAAGGATCTTAGATTCAACAGAACTAAATTACAAAGCACCTCCAGTTCAACCCTTTAAACCAGGGGTGTCCAAAGTGCATATTGCATATTTTGTGTGTTTGCCATATAAAAACAAGTTTTCTATTCCAAAAAGGGCATTGAAAATTGTATTTAATAATTTAAAAAAATCATAAAAAAATAAAAACTTATAATCGACGGATAAATCTGAACTTGATCTTGAGATGTAAGCGTGAAAATTAAAAATATATACCGTATTTTCCGCACTATAAGGCGCACCTAAAAACCACACATTTTCTCAAAAGCTGACAGTGCGCCTTATAACCCGGTGCGCTTTATTACGATTCATTTTCATAAAGTTTCGATCTCGCAACTTCGGTAAACAGCCGCCATCTTTTTTCCCGGTAGAACAGGAAGCGCTTCTTCTTCTACGCAAGCAACCGCCAAGGAAAGCACCCGCCCCCATAGAACAGGAAGCGCTTCTTCTTCTACTGTAAGCAACCACCCGCCCCCGGAAGAAGAAGAAAAAACGCGCGGATATCACCGTACGTTTCATTTCCTGTTTACATCTGTAAAGACCACAAAATGGCTCCTACTAAGCCACAAGGATCCGGTTCATAAAAAGACGCAATCTCTCCATCCGCACACGGATTACTACCGTATTTCACAGCAACTGATATTCCTGTGAACCGCACTGTGGAACGGGAGCACGTACGGTGAATATTCGCACCACAGGGAATGAGAAGTCATCCTTCACTGTGGTTCTAGCTTGCCATGCTAACTTCCACCCATGGTGATATTCAAAAGGAAGACCTTGCCAAAAGAGACCTTTCCAGCCGGCGTCATCATAAAAGCTAACTCGAAGGGATGGATGGATGAAGAAAAGATGAGCGAGTGGTTAAGGGAAGTTTACGCGAAGAGGCCGGGTGGCTTTTTTCACACAGCTCCGAAGGCGAACACACCTTCACTAAGACGGGCAGACAGCTCCGGACGACATACGCCAACATTTGCCAGTGGATCGTAAATGCCTGGGCAGATATTTCGGTCACAACTGTGGTCCGAGCTTTCCGGAAGGCAGGATTCACAGAACAACAGCGACACTGACTCCGATGACTTCGACGAGACGGAACCGGCCATTTTGGATACCACGCTTGCGCAACTTTTCAATTCGGACACCGAAGACGAAGAATTCGAAGGATTTACGAATGAAGAATAACTTCAGAAGGTGAGCGCTATGTTTATTTTGTGTGTAGTGACATTAACGTTCGAGCAACATTATGTTGCTATTGCTCTACACCATTTTGAATTTTACTATGTTTGTGATTGCACATTTGCGTACATTTTGGGACAGAGTTGTTAGAACGCTGGTTTTCAATATATTATTAAAGTTTGACTGAACTATCTGACTGTTTTTTTGACATTCCCTTTAGCGCAGCGTAGGCGCGGCTTATAATCCGGGGCGGCTTATTGGTGGACAAAGTTATGAAATATGTAATTCATTGGAGGTGCGGCTAATAATCCGGTGCGCCTTATAGTGCGGAAAATACGGTATATGCATTACCGTATTTTTCGGACTATATGTCGCAGTTTTTTTCATAGTTTGGCCGGGGGTGGGACTTATACTCAGGAGCGACTTATGTGTGAAATTATTCACACACATTACCTAAAATATCAAATAATATTATTTAGCTCATTCACGTAAGAGACTAGACGTATAAGATTTCATGGGATTTAGCGATTAGGAGTGACAGATTGTTTGGTAAACGTATAGCATGTTCTATATGTTATAGTTATTTGAATGACTCTTACCATAATATGTTACGTTAACATACCAGTTGGTTATTTATGCCTCATATAACGTACACTTATTCAGCCTGTTGTTCACTATTCTTTATTTATTTTAAATTGCCTTTCAAATGTCTATTCTTGGTGTTGGGTTTTATCAAATTAATTTCCCCAAAAAATGCGACATATATGTTTTTTTCCTTCTTTATTATGCATTTTCGGCCGGTGCGACTTATACTCCGGAGCGACTTATGCGGTACTTATTTTTACACTTTTACGAGCGGAGCCCTTTTGAATCCCTGAAAATGTTACTGGGATTCGTTTTTAAACGTATCGCTTGAAAAATAATAATGAAACAAAATCATAGATGTTATGAATTAAATACCCTTTTAAGGCTCCAATGACTTTACATCAAATATTACACTTTGAACATTTTTTGGGGGGGGGAATGTTGCATATGTTGTGTTTTGGCCATAAAAAAAAAAAGACGGTTTTCTTTAACAAAAGGGGCATAAAACATGACAAATACGTTATAGCAACAGAGAAATCTGAAGTTTATCTAGAAATTTAAGCATTGAAAAAATATATATGTATGGCTTATTTTCTTTCTTTCTTTCTTTAGTTTATTTGGAACATGAACACACTTACATCATAATACATCACACAATTTCATATCATTTCATTTTACATCATGCCCGAAAAGGAGTAGGAAGAAGCAAAGCTTATTTAATCCTACCCCTTTCCCACTTCAAAGCGTTTACAAATATATAGAATCATTTACTGACCTCTTTATATAATAAAATAACATCTATGAATTAGTATACAACAGTTTTGTAATATGTAATTAATTAATTAATTCAGTCATTATTAACATACTGAGATGAAGAATATCTTATTTTCAATAAGGTTGAAAGTATTTCTCATAATTCTTCTTTTTTGTACTCTGTAAGCACTATTATTTTGAACAACCTCTTAAACTGGATCATATCAGTACAATTTTTAACTTCTTTACTTAATCCATTCCATAATTTAATTCCATTTGTACATCATTTTAGCTGTTTGCAATTTTACCAAATCACCGAACTTTAATATTTCTGACTTAATAAATAAAGGGTTTGTGTGTTCTCTATATCCAACATTATGTATTATTCTAACTGATCTTTTTTGTAACACGGTTAGCGAATTTTTAATATTTTTATGACCGAGACCCTTCCCTGAGCAGGGAAACCTGCGAAACAGGCTTGTAGGGATGATATAGCCTCTGTGTTTTTTCCTGACCTAATGTATATTTCGCTCTACCCCGATATTGAGCACTGTATAACGGATAAACCACAGAAACCTCGACTATATATATATATATATATATATATATATATATATATATATATATATATATATATATATATATATATATATGTCTTAATAAGGTTATCCAAAAAATAGTGCTCGATACCGTAGTAGAGCGCAATATATGTATGTGTGGGGAAAAAAAATCACAAGACTATTTCATCTCTACAGGCCTGTTTCATGAGGGGGGGTTCCCTCAATCATCAGGAGATTTTAATGGGAGCATTCACATACCATGGATAATATAGGGCACAGAGTGGGTGGGTACAGGCTGGTGTAGGGGCGTGGTGATTGGCTCATGTGTTACCTAGGAGGTGTTTCCGTCTGTGGCGGCATGCTGTTACTTGATGAAAGCGGATACAATTTCACCCTCACCTATGAACCCACGCCAGGAAACCAACCGAAAAAGAACAGAAAACGAAACGACATCATCTGGTACAACCCCCCATACAGCAAAAAACGTCTCAACTAACATTGGACACAAATTCCTCAATCTGATTGACAAACACTTTCCCAAAGACAACACCCTAAGAAAAGTATTCAACAAGAACAACATTAAATTGAGCTACAGCTGTATGAACAATATACGACAAATCATCTCAAACCACAACAAAACAATTGCAAATGAGCCGTCGGCCCCCGGACAGAGCGACTCCAAAACCAACAAAGGTTGCAACTGTCGAAAGAAACCTGATTGCCCTCTCAACGGGGGGTGCTTACAAACATCAGTTGTCTACCAATCTAAGGTAACACGCAAGGACATTAACACATCCGACACATATGTAGGATTAACTGAAGGAGAGTTCAAAACCAGATGGAACAATCACAAGGCTTCTTTCAGGAACCAAAACCTGCGGAATACCACAGAACTCAGCAAACACATTTGGGACCTCAAAGACAATAATGTTGAATATTCAATAACACGGCAAATTCTTGCATCCAGCACACCTTACAATAGTGGTAATAAAAGATGCAACCTATGCTTGAAAGAGAAACTGTTTATTATTTACCGTCCAGACCTGTCATCCCTCAACAAGCGCAGCGAAATTGTAACAGCATGCCGCCACAGACGGAAACACCTCCTAGGTAACACACGAGCCAATCACCACGCCCCTACACCAGCCTGTACCCACCCACTCTGTGCCCTATATAATCCATGGTATGTGAATGCTCCCATTAAAATCTCCTGATGATTGAGGGAACCCCCCCTCATGAAACAGGCCTGTAGAGATGAAATAGTCTTGTGATTTTTTTTCCTACACATACATATATATATATATATATATATATATATATATATATAGTATTGTTTTGGAAAATGAAAAATATCAAAACGGCCCCCTGCGCGCTTGAATTTTTTCACTCTTGGACACCCCTGCTTTAAACAATTTGCACCCCTACATATCGGAAAAGGTACGGCACACTTACTCACCGACAGAAAATAAAGTATGGGAAAACAGTCCATGTTTGTTGGGAGCGGGCGACGGACACGTTCTTCCAGGAAATGTTAGGTGGCGTTGGGCGGCTGCAAGAGAACGGAGGAATGAGCCTGTTCCTGGAAGAAACACACACAAAAAACGTATAAACTTAATTACCGAGTAAAGTACACTTAAGGGTTGCTGCATTTGAATCCAATTTGGCGGAGAAGATAATAAGAGTGGCATTCGTTTTTATACTAAGCAAGCAAGACCATTTTCTTTGGATGGCAATTTAAAAAAGTACCGTATTTTCCGCACTATTAGCCGCACCTAAAAACCACAAATTTACTCAAAAGCTGACAGTGCGGCTTATAACCCGGTGCGCTTTATATATGGATTAATATTAAGATTCATTTTCATAAAGTTTAGGTCTCGCAACTACGGTAAACAGCCGCCATCTTTTTTCCCCGTAGAAGAGGAAGTGCTTCTTCTTCTACGGCAAGCAACCGCCAAGGTAAGCACCCGCCCCCATAGAAGAGGAAGCGCTTCTTCTTCTACTGTAAGCAACCACCCGCCCCCGTAGAAGAAGAAGAAGCGCGCGGATATTACGTTTCATTTCCTTTGTGTGTTTACATCTGTAAAGACCACAAAATGGCTCCTACTAAGCGACAGGTTTCCGGTTCATGAAAAGACGCAATCTCTCCATCCGCACACGGACTACTATTTCACAGCAACTGCCTAAAGACTTTCAAGAAAATCTGGCTACTTTCCGTGCATATTGTAAAAACAAGATAGCTGAAAAAAAGACCCGGCCAGAGAACATTATCAACATGGACGAGGTTCCACTGACTTTTGATATTCCTGTGAACCGCACTGTGGATACAACGGGAGCACGTACGGTGAATATTCGCACCACAGGGAATGAGAAGTCATCCTTCACTGTGGTTCTAGCTTGCCATGCTAATGGCCAGAAACTTCCACCCATGGTGATATTCAAAAGGAAGACCTTGCCAAAAGAGACCTTTCCAGCCGGCGTCATCATAAAAGCTAACTCGAAGGGATGGATGGATGAAGAAAAGATGAGCGAGTGGTTAAGGGAAGTTTACGCGAAGAGGCCGGGTGGCTTTTTTCACGCAGCTCCGTCCATGTTGATATACGACTCCATGCGCGCCCACATCACGCTGGTTTTTAATATATTATTAAAGTTTGACTGACCTATCTGACTGTTTTTTTGACATTCCCTTTAGCGCAGTTAGATGCGGCTTATAACACGGGGCGGCTTATAGGTGGACAAAGTTTTGAAATATGCCGTTCATTGAAGGCGCGGCTTATAACCCAGGGCGGCTTATGGTGCGGAAAATACGGTAAGTTGTTTGTGAAAGCAGGTATGTTTTTAAAAGGATCGAATGTGCCTAAACACTGGAAAGTGTTCAGTTCAGGAACGTATGTGATAGCCGCAACAACCACGGCAGAAGTTATCGTGTCTTTTAGCGCCATGTGTTCATTTACTACACAGATAGATAGATAGTACTTTATTGATTCCTTCAGGAGAGTAACGTTACTTATCTTAATAGTACTAACAACTTTGTGTTTGAATAGAAATCGGATTATTCACTGACATGTTCCTTTGTGGATGAAACTTTGGAAAAACTAATAGAAAATAAATGTTCATTTTTACTCGACCATTGCTGTTTAACGGTACTCCAAAGTTTAACATTTGAAAATGTTCTATCCAAAATAAAAATAAAACAGCTATTTTCTGACAGAAATGATATCTAGCGCAATAAACCTGATTACCGTATTTTCCGCACTATAAGGCGCACCTAAAAACCACAAATTTTCTCAAAAGCTGACAGTGCGCCTTATAACCCGGTGCGCTTTATATATGGATAAATATTAAGATTCATTTTCATAAAGTTTAGGTCTCGCAACTACGGTAAACAGCCGCCATCTTTTTTCCCCGTAGAAGAAGCGCGCGGTGCATGCTGGGATATGTGACGTTTCATTTCCATTTGTGTGTTTATGTAAAGACCCCAAAATGGCTCCTATTAAGTGTGTTGTCTGTCTAATTATAAATAATGCAGACGAGGCGTGTTAACTGAGTTCTCAACGTTTACTCACAGCGTGCTCATAACCACATTCTAACTGCCAGCATACAACAACGCTTCTCAGGGCTACCGCGCATGCTCGTCACTATCGTTGCATGCTGGGTAGTGTAGTTGTTATATTTGCTAGCTCATAACAGCACATTAAGAGACACGCTTACGCGCTTAATTCAATACTCGCCGTCGTTCCGGGTGGATTGACAAAAGACCTCCAGCCGCTAGATATTGGTGTCAACAGGGCATTCGAAGCTAGACTGCTAACTGCGTGGGAACAGTGGATGACGAAGAAGCGCGCGGTGCATGCTGGGATATGTGACGTTTCATTTCCATTTGTGTGTTTATGTAAAGACCCCAAAATGGCTCCTATTAAGTGTGTTGTCTGTCTAATTATAAATAATGCAGACGAGGCGTGTTAACTGAGTTCTCAACGTTTACTCACAGCGTGCTCATAACCACATTCTAACTGCCAGCATACAACAACGCTTCTCAGGGCTACCGCGCATGCTCGTAACTATCGTTGCATGCTGGGTAGTGTAGTTGTTATATTTGCTAGCTCATAACAGCACATTGAGAGACACGCTTACGCGCTTAATTCAATACTCGCCGTCATTCCGGGTGGATTGACAAAAGACCTCCAGCCGCTAGATATTGGTGTCAACAGGGCATTCGAAGCTAGACTGCTAACTGCGTGGGAACAATGGATGACAGAAGGCGAACACACATTCACTAAGACGAGGAGGCAGCGCCAGACGACGCCAACATCTGCCAGTGGATCGTAAATTTGCCCAACTTTTCACTTCGGACACCGAAGACGAAGGATTTACGAATGAAGAATAACTTCAGAAAGTGAGCGCTATGTTTATTTTGTGTGTTGTGACATTAACGTTCGAGCAACATTATGTTGCTATTGCTCTGCACTATTTTGAATTTTACTATGTTTGTGATTGCACATTTGCGTACATTTTGGGAGTGAACAGAGTTGTTAGAACGCTGGTTTTTAATATATTATTAAAGTTTGACTGACCTATCTGACTGTTTTTATGACATTCCCTTTAGCGCAGCGTAGGCGCGGCTTATAGTCCGGGGCGGCTTATTGGTGGACAAAGTTATGAAATATGTAATTCATTGAAGGTGCGGCTAATAATCCGGTGCGCCTTATAGTGCGGAAAATACGGTAACTCTTACAGGCAAATTTGTTTCCGTTCGACACGGAATTTTTCGACATTTCGTCTTACCCCTTTTTGACACTCTTCACCGGGGTACTAGCATTGTCGTCATTTAATTGGTGGTTGTTTCTGCGACACAAAATGCACATTCACGCAAACAAATCTTGTCCTATTGTGATGTTCTTAAGTTATTAAGCAACATTTGGCTTTACCACTCCGAATCCAGCTGAACCCAACTCAAATGTGGCTTTACTAGATCCTTCCCGAAAAGTCGTCACCCCCGGCCTTTGTGTTCTTTAATGGTACAATAAGCTGTAATGGAGAACGCAAATCTCTTGAAAATGACTTCAATCAAAGGATGACACGTCCAAGGAGAGGCTGTTTCTCTCCAAAAGAAACAAAAAAATAAATCTGCTCTAACTTAACTGTATTAATAGTCTTGTCAAGTGAGGCAACATGTGTGAAACTCGGTGCCATGAAAACTGCCTCGTGAGGTTTTTTTGGGGGGGGGGGATTTATGATTTGAACCAGCGGACATGGTGGAAGCAATCAGTGGTATGCATGTGTGTGTACCTGGGCGGAGGGGGGGGGGGGGGATATTTTTATTTGATTTTTGTGTGGTTATTTAACGACCGCAAACGTGTTTATTAGCAACAGTTTCCACTCAGAGTGACGCTGTTTTGGTCATCATTTGGAAATAGAAAAAAAGTGTAAATAAGGGATTTAGTCTCAATCAACAATGTTGGGAATTTATCAATTATATGAAAAAGTTGGGTTTTTATTCTATTTTTTGTATACTTTTGAACACAATTTTAGTTATGATTTTAAATAGTATTAAACATATGTTCCCTTAGGCCAGGGGTCGGCAACCCGCGGCTCTAGAGCCGCATGCGGCTCTTTAGCGCCGCCCTAGTGGCTCTCTGGAGCTTTTTTTTAAAAATGTATGAAAAATGTCAAAAGATGAGGGGGGGAAAACAATTATTTTTTGTTTTAATATGGTTTCTGTAGGAGGAAAACATGACACAAGCCTCCCTAATTGTTACAAAGCACACTGTTTATATTAAACATGCTTCACTGATTCGAGTATTTGGCGAGCGCCGCTTTGTCCTACTAATTTTGGCGGTCCTTGAACTCACCGTCGTTTGTTTACATGTATAACTTTCTCCGACTTTCTAGGACGTGTTTTATGCCACTTCTTTTTCTGTCTCATTTTGTCCACCAGACTTTTAACGTTGTGCGTGAATGCACAAAGGTGAGTTTTGTTGATGTTATTGACTTGTGTGGAGTGCTAATCAGACATATTTGGTCACTGCATGACTGCGAGCTAATCGATGCTAACATGCTATTTAGGCTAGCTATATGTACATATTGCATCATTGTGCCTCATTTGTAGCTATATTTGAGGTCATTTAGTTTCATTTAAGTCATCTTAATTCAATTTATATCTCATGACACACTATCTGTATATAATATGGCTTTTAATTTTTTGCGGCTCCAGACAGATTTGTTTTTGTATTTTTGGTCCAATATGGCTCTTTCAACATTTTGGGTTGCCGACCCCTGCCTTAGGCCAAACTGATTCTCAAACTGTAGTGGTATACAAAGAATCACGTCATTAAATATCCAAACACAGTGTGACTGTTCGAACTGAGTGTAATGTTGCAAATATACTTAATATACTTGTTAAATAAAACCCCTGCCTTGCGTTTAATGAATATTTAGGCCTACTACGCTACTACATTTGAATATTGGTCATATGAGTGTGAGAACCACTGCCTTAGACAATCTCGAGATTGACTTAACGACGCCTCTACTGGTTGCAGCCAATCATTGCATTCAGAACAACCAACCTGCTTAACAACCAATCAATCGCTTCGTATTTTCACCACTTTGACCCCAGGTTGACCTCCGGGCTCTCGGCCATGCCACTGATTCACATTCGGGAAAACGGCAGCTATTGCATGTTCGTGAGAACCGTTGTAGAGCGATAGGACGGTGCAGAACATGATCAGCTCTATTACCCATGGGGTGGAAGGTGTGTGTGTGTGTGTGTGTGTGTGTGGCGGGGACGGGGGTTGTAACGTATGTGTGTGTGCGCATCAGTGACAACAAACGTTCATTGTACAGCGAGTGGGCCTCTCCCATGATTACAGGGATTCATAGCACTCCAAAACACTGACCTATACCAAACATTGTGTAACTGTAACCAGCCGCTTCAAACAAAGCGATGGGAGATTTGTGCTGAAGGGGCTAAAAATCCCCAAATATCTGTGATAATGGCTTTGTTTTTACACATGTTCGGTATTGTTACATCAGCCCAGTTTCAGAGCACATCACCAAACAAGCCGCTACAGATTTTCAACAACAAATAGGCTGCAATTACCCCCCCACTCCCTCTCCCCACTCACACACACACACACCCTTCAGCTTTAAAGTAGAGATAATGTGTTTTTCTTCAGGAATTTGACTATTACAAAGAGTGGGGGGTTGCCACAGGAACAGACCACCCCCTCCACCCCCACCCTTGATTTTTATCCATTTCGGATATCCGTAAGTAGTTAACAGTCAACGGGAGCCGCGGTTTGTGACGTGCCGCAAACATTTCAACTGGCATTAACTGTAAATTAATAGCCACGCCAATAAGCCAGGTGTGTCAAAACTGTAGCCCGGAAGCCATTCGTGGTCGACGCTTGTTAATTACGGGGCCCTGTGGAATGTTCTAAAAGTCAAATTAAACAGGAGGGCCACACTGGAAAAATAATGAAAGCAAAACAATTAATAATAATAATGACTGACATTATATTGCTTTTTAATATATGTGCTGAGCAGATTTTGAGTGATTGGTTTTATTGTGTTTAATGAACTAAAGTTACCATTACTGACCCTGCATTCTAGCACATTTATTTTCCACCGCCAGTGGAGAAAATTTGGACAAGTATAGTACTTTAGGAACGTTTGCTTTTGCTTTAACACATTTCATTAATGTCTCCCTACTTTTTTGGGATATATGCATTTCAGCATTTAAAAATATCCAGCCGATTGTTAAGAATGAATTGAATTAAAGAAACATGGAATCTGTTTGTGTTTAAATAAATTAGACAGCTTAAGTGGCTATCATATAACATATTGAAGAAAAAAAAGGGCACAAAAAGTAGGCTTAAATTCTAATTCAAGAAAATATATTTAACATTTTAATTGATAATTAAATATCCTTTAAAA